>NC_048572.1:90736224-90861224 GCF_013265735.2 Oncorhynchus mykiss | reverse complement strand
AATTGCAAATGCAAATATGCAAAAGTATATTCATTAATTACTATACAAATTAGTTATCTTGTCTTTTAAGGTAATAAATCACAGTGGTTGAGAGAGAGGGAGAGATAGATGGAGAGAGAGAGAGCGAGCGAGAGATGGTAGGGATCTATTGTATTGATAGAATAAGTCTGAGGTAACTTTAATGAGCTGTGTGTGAGACCTACTGTGGACTGAATCAGTTTTATGCGCTGACTGGAAGGAAGCTGATAATGATGGATTTTTTAATGGTCTTGGGTAGAAATTACGATTCCTCACTGTCCGCGACCGAGTCAAAACTGAGTACAAATGTCTCTGACACTGAGACAAGACCAAGACACTCAATATGTGGTCTCCAGACTGGTACGGAAGTCGCCACACTAACTACTAAAATCTCCTCAAATCCAGTAGAACTATCTACACAGAAACCTGGGGTTGGGAGAAAGAGTCAATAAGCGCCACATACAAGAAAAAGTATTTGAACCCTTTGGAATTACCTGTTCTGCATAAATTGGTCATAAAATTGTATCTGATCTTAATCTAAGTCAGTAGATAAACACAGTCTGCTTAAACTAATAACACACAAACAATTATACATGTTTATGTCTTTATTGAACACTGTGTAAACATTCACAGTGCAGGGTGTGAAAAGTATGTGAACACTTGGATTTAATAACTGGTTGACCCCCCCCTTGACAGCAATAACCTCAAACAAATGTTTTCTGTAGTCGGGAATCAGACCTGCACAACGGTCAGGAGGAATTTTGGACCATTCCTCTTTACAAAACTGTTTCAGTTCAGCAATATTCTTGGGATGTCTGGTGTGAACTGCTCTCTTGAGGTCATGCCACAGCATCTCAAATCGGGATGAGGTCAGGACTCTGACTGGGCCACTCTAGAAGGCGTATTTTCTTCTCTTGAAGCCATTTTGTTGTCGATTTACTTCTGTGTTTTGGGTCGTTGTCCTGTTGCATCACCCACTTCTGTTGAGCTTCAATTGGCGGACAGATAGCTTTACGTTCTCCTGCAAAATGTCTTGATAAACTTGGGAATTCATTTTCACATTGATGATAGCAAGCTGTCCAGGCCGTGAGGCAGCAAATCAGACCCAAACCATGATGCTCCCTCCACCATACTTCACAGTTGGGATGAGGTTTTGATGTTGGTGTGCTGTGCTTTTTTTTCTCCACACATAGTGTTTTGTGTTCCTTCCAAACAACTCAACTGTAGTTTCATCTGTCCACAGAATATTTTGCCAGAAGCGCTGTGGAACATCCAGGTGCTCTTTTGCGAACTTCGGACGTGCAGCAACGTTTTTTTTTGGACAGCTGTGGCTTCTTCCGTGGTGTTCTGCCATGAACACCCTTCTTGTTTAGTGTTTTACGTGTCGGAGACTCGTCAGCAGAGATGTTAGCATGTTCCAGAGATTTCTGTAAGTCTTTAGCTGACACACTAGGATTCTTCTTAACCTCATTGAGTATTCTGCGCTGTTCTCTTGCAGCCATCTTTGCAGGACGGCCACTCCTAGGGAGAGTAGCAACAGTGCTGAACTTTCTCCATTTATAGGCAATATGTCTTACCGTGGACTGATGAACATCAAGGCTTTTAGAGATACTTTTGTAACCCTTTCCAGCTTTATGCAAGTCAACAATTCTTAATCTTGGGTCTTCTGAGATCTCTTTTGTTCGAGGCATGGTTCACATCATGCAATGCTTCTTGTGAATAGCAAACTCACATTTTGTGAGTGTTTTTTTTTTATAGGTCAGGGTCGCTCTAACCAACATCTCCAACCTAGTCTCAATGATTGTACTCCATGTTAGCTGACTCCAATTAGCTTTTGGAGAAGTCATTAGCCGAGGGGTTCACATACTTTTTCCAACCTACACCGTGAATGTTTAAATGAAGTATTCAATATAGACAAGAACAATACAATAATGTGTGTGTTGTTAGTTTAATAAGCAGACTGTGTTGTCTGTTGTAACTTAGATGAAGATCAGATCAAATTTTATGACCAATTGATGCAGAAATCCAGGTAATTCGAAAGGGTTCACATGGTTTTTCTTGCCACTAAAGTTTGTGGATGGACTGTGTTAGCCTGGTAGCTAGTCTGTGTAGACCTGAGTGTTAGCCTGGTAGCTAGTCTGTGTAGGCCTGTGTTTGCCTGGTAGCTAGTCTGTGTAGACCTGAGTGTTAGCCTGGTAGCTAGTCTGGGTAGACCTGATTGTTAGGCTGGTAGCTAGACTGTGTACTCTTAGGGTTCTGCTCTATGTGGTTCTGATGGACAGATCCAGGTCCTGGAGTTATTGTCTTCCCGCTGTGCTGCTCTAGCCAATTACAGCACGCATCTGCTGCTGCTGGTCCTCTCCTGGTCCTCTGGTGGTCCTCTGGTGGTCCTCTCCTGGTCCTCTGGTGGTCCTCTCCTGGTCCTCTGGTGGTCCTCTGGTGGTCCTCTCCTGGTTCTCTGGTGGTCCTCTCCTGGTCCTCTGATGGTCCTCCCCTGGTCCTCTGCTGGTCCTCTCCTGGTCCTCTGCTGGTCCTCTCCTGGTCCTCTCCTGGTCCTCTGCTGGTCCTCTGCTGGTCCTCTCCTGGTCCTCTCCTGGTCCTCTGCTGGTCCTCTCCTGGTCCTCTGGTGGTCCTCTGGTGGTCCTCTCCTGGTCCTCTGGTGGTCCTCTCCTGGTCCTCTGCTGGTCCTCTCCTGGTCCTCTGCTGGTCCTCTCCTCGTCCTCTCCTGGTCCTCTGCTGGTCCTCTCCTGGTTCTCTCCTGGTCCTCTCCTGGTCTTCTCCTGGTCCTCTCCTGGTCCTCTGGTGGTCCTCTCCTGGTCCTCTGGTGGTCCTCTCCTGGTCCTCTGCTGGTCCTCTCCTGGTCCTCTCCTGGTTCTCTCCTGGTCCTCTCCTGGTCCTCTGGTGGGCTTCTCTCAGCTGCAGGTAAATGGTTTCAATGGGTGTATGGTGTCAATGGGTGTATGGTGTCAATGGGTTTAGTGGTGTCAATGGGTTTAGTGGTGTCAATGGGTGTATGGTTTCAATGGGTGTATGGTGTCAATGGGTATATGGTGTCAATGGGTGTATGGTGTCAATGGGTGTATGGTGTCAATGGGTGTATGGTGTCAATGGGTGTATGGTATCAATGGGTGTATGGTGTCAATGGGTGTATGGTATCAATGGGTGTATGGTTTCAATGGGTGTATGGTGTCAATGGGTGTAGATTTCAGATGAGAGAGAGACGGTAGATAGCTGACGTGCTGCTGGAGGGAAGATATCTGTAAGAAAAGACCATCTGTTCTCCAAAACCTCAGTGACTGGAGGGGGGGAGTCCCATATTACACACTATTTACTACATAGTGCACTACCCATAAGGCCCTGGTCAAAAGTATTGCGCTCTGTACGTAGGGAATGGGGTGCCATTTGGGATAAACAGAAAGACAGCATTCAGAACTGGAGAGAAATAAAACCAGTCAGACTTTACGGCGCTGCCATGGAAACGTATATCGAAACAGTGTCAAACTTTATACTGGCGCTGCCATGGAAACGTATATAAAAACAGTGTCAAACTTTATACTGGCGCTGCCATGGAAACGTATATTGAAACAATGTCAAACTTTATACTGGCGCTGCCATGGAAACGTATATTGAAACAGTGTCAGACTTATACTGGCGCTGCCATGGAAACGTATATCGAAACAGTGTCAAACTTTATACTGGCGCTGCCATGGAAACGTATATTGAAACAGTGTCAGACTTATACTGGTGCTGCCATGGAAACGTATATTAAAACAGTGTCAGACTTTATATTGGTGCTGCCATGGAAACGTATATAAAAACAGTGTCAGACTTTATACTGATGCTGCCATGGAAACGTATATAAAAACAGTGTCAGACTTTATACGGGTGCTGCCATGGAAATGTATATAAAAACAGTGTCAGACTTTACGGCGCTGCCATGGAAACGTATATAAAAACAGTGTCAAACTTTATACTGGTGCTGCCATGGAAACGTATATAAAAACAGTGTCAGACTTTATACTGGTGCTGCCATGGAAACATATATTAAAACAGTGTCAGACTTTATACTGGTGCTGCCATGGAAACGTATATAAAAACAGTGTCATACTTTACGGCTCTGCCATGGAAACGTATATTAAAACAGTGTCAGACTTTATACTGGTGCTGCCATGGAAACGTATATAAAAACAGTGTCAGACTTTATACTGGTGCTGCCATGGAAACGTATATAAAAACAGTGTCAGACTTTATACTGGTGCTGCCATGGAAACGTATATTAAAACAGTGTCAGACTTTATACTGGTGCTGCCATGGAAACGTATATAAAAACAGTGTCAGACTTTATACTGGCGCTGCCATGGAAACGTATATAAAAACAGTATCAGACTTTATACTGGCGCTGCCATGGAAACGTATACAAAAACAGTGTCAGACTTTATACTGGTGCTGCCATGGAAACGTATATAAAAACAGTGTCAGACTTTATACTGGTGCTGCCATGGAAACGTATATAAAAACAGTATCAGACTTTATACTGGTGCTGCCATGGAAACGTATATAAAAACAGTGTCAGACTTTATACTGGTGCTGCCATGGAAACGTATATTAAAACAGTGTCAGACTTTATACTGGTGCTGCCATGGAAACGTATATAAAAACAGTGTCAGACTTTATACTGGTGCTGCCATGGAAACGTATATAAAAACAGTGTCAGACTTTATACTGGTGCTGCCATGGAAACGTATATAAAAACAGTATCAGACTATATACTGGTGCTGCCATGGAAACATCACAGCTATTCATTATATTCATTTTCTATGTACATGATTCTAACGCGACAGTAGATGATAACAGAGAAACATGTAAATATTGCTTGTATCTGTTGCTTGTGTCTTTAAAAAGCAACCCCCTCCTGATCTACGGTCCTTGTATCCTAGTGTGAGTGTGTGTGTGCACAGTGTATGTTTGTGTGTGTATGACTGACTGTGTGAGTGTGTGTGTGCACAGTGTATGTTTGTGTGTGTGTGACTGACTGTGTGAGTGTGTTTGTGTGTGTGTGACTGACTGTGTGTGTGTGCACAGTGTATGTTTGTGTGTGTGTGTGACTGACTGTGTGTGTATGTGTGTGCACAGTGTATGTTTGTGTGTGTGTGACTGACTGTGTGTGTGTGACTGACTGTGTGTGTGTGACTGATTGTGTGTGTGTGACTGACTGTGTGTGTGTGTGTGTGTGTGTGTGACTGACTGTGTGAGTGTGTGTCTGACTGACTGTGTGTGTGTGCACAGTGTATGTTTGTGTGTGTGTGACTGACTGTGTGTGTGTGCACAGTGTATGTTTGTGTGTATGTGACTGACTGTGTGTGTGTGTGACTGACTGTGTGAGTGTGAGTGTGTGTGTGCACAGTGTATGTTTGTGTGTGTGTGACTGACTGTGTGTGTGACTGACTGTGTGAGTGTGAGTGTGTGTGTGCACAGTGTATGTTTGTGTGTTTGTACAGAGACAAACTCATCCACCCTCAGAGCTGTGTGTTAAAAGCCTGAGTTCTGGCACCTCAGATGTTCTACTGCTTGAGGTTCTGTTCCTCTTATAGAATATTATCTCAACAGTATTGTGGATCTCCTGCACCTAAATATAAACAGTACTGGCACCCAAAATGAGTACCATAACCTATTCCAGTCCAATCAAGCACTGACTGTTGCATCAAAGGGTATGCTGCAGGGGACTGGGACAAGGGGACTGAGACAAGGGGACTGGGACCAGCGGGCTGGGACCAGGGGACCAGGGGACTGAGACCAGGGGACTGGGACCAGGGGACTGAGACAAGGGGACTGGGACCAGGGGACAAGGGGACTGGGACAAGGGGACTGGGTCCAGGGGACTGGGACAAGGGACTGAGACAAGGGGACTGGGACCAGCGGGCTGGGACCAGGGGACCAGGGGACTGGGACAAGGGGACTGGGACCAGGGGACCAGGGGACTGGGACCAGGGGACCAGGGGACTGGGACAAGGGGACTGGGACCAGGGGACAAGGGGACTGGGACAAGGGGACAAGGGGACTGGGACCAGGGGACTGGGACAAGGGGACAAAGGGACTGGGACCAGCGGGCTGGGACAAGGGGACAAGGGGACTGGGACAAGGGGACTAGGACAAGGGGACTGGAACCAGGGGCCTGGGACAAGGGGGCTGGGACAAGGAGACAAGGAGACTGGGACCAGGGGACTGGGACAAGGGGACTGGGACCAGGGGACTAGGGGACTGGGACAAGGGGACTGGGACCAGAGGACCAGGGGACTGGGACAAGGGGACTGGGACCAGGGGACTGGGAAAAGGGGACTGGGACAAGGGGACTGGGTCCAGGGGACTGGGACAAGGGACTGAGACAAGGGGACTGGGACCAGCGGGCTGGGACCAGGGGACCAGGGGACTGGGACAAGGGGACTGGGACCAGGGGACCAGGGGACTGGGACCAGGGGACCAGGGGACTGGGACCAGGGGACTGGGACAAGGGGACTGGGACCAGGGGACAAGGGGACTGGGACAAGGGGACAAGGGGACTGGGACCAGGGGACTGGGACCAGGGGACTGGGACAAGGGGACAAAGGGACTGGGACCAGCGGGCTGGGACAAGGGGACCAGGGGACTGGGACAAGGGGACCAGGGGACTGGGACAAGGGGACTGGGACCAGGGGACCAGGGGACTGGGACCAGGGGACCAGGGGACTGGGACCAGGGGACTGGGACAAGGGGACTGGGACCAGGGGACAAGGGGACTGGGACAAGGGGACAAGGGGACTGGGACCAGGGGACTGGGACAAGGGGACAAAGGGACTGGGACCAGCGGGCTGGGACAAGGGGACAAGGGGACTGGGACAAGGGGACTAGGACAAGGGGACTGGAACCAGGGGCCTGGGACAAGGGGGCTGGGACAAGGAGACAAGGAGACTGGGACCAGGGGACTGGGACAAGGGGACTGGGACCAGGGGACTAGGGGACTGGGACAAGGGGACTGGGACCAGAGGACCAGGGGACTGGGACAAGGGGACTGGGACCAGGGGACTGGGAAAAGGGGACTGGGACAAGGGGACTGGGACCAGGGGACTGGGACAAGGGGACAAAGTGACTGGGACCAGCGGGAGGCTGAACCTTCCTAATGCGTTTGAGCCAATTAGTTGTGTTCTAACATGGTAGGTGTGGTATACAGAAAATAGCCCTATTTGGTAAAAGACCAAGTCCATATTATGGCAAAAACAGCTCAAATAAGCAAAGAGAAATGACAGTCCATCTTTAAGACATGAAGGTCAGTTAATTCTGAAAATGTCAAGAACATTGTGTCACATCCTGACCTTAGTTCCTTTTTTATGTCTCTATTTTGGTTTGGTCAGGCGTGAGTTGGGGTGGGCATTCTATGTTTTTGTTCCATGTTTTCTATTTCTATGTGTTTGGCCTGGTATGGTTCCCAATCAGAGGCAGCTGGCAATCGTTGTCTCTGATTGAGAACCATACTTAGGCAGCCTGATTTCCCACTATGATTGGTGGGTAGTTATTTTCTGTTTAGTGTTTTTGTTGCACCTTACAGAACTGTTCGTCTGTCGGTTGGTTGTTTTTGTTCAGTATTCATCTTTATTAAAATCATTATGAATACGTACCACGATGCTCTTTGGTCCTCTTCTCCTTCTCCCGACGACAATCGTTACACTTTGAAAGACCCAGAGTTACCTCTGCTGCAGAGGTTAAGTTCATTAGAGTTACCTGCTTCAGAAATTGCAGGCCAAATAAATGCTTCAGAGTTCAAGTAACAGACACATCTCAACCTCAACTGTTCAGAGGAGACTGCGTGAATCAGGCCTTCATGGTCGAATTGCTGCAAAGAAACCACAACTAAAAGACACCAATAAGAAGAAGAGACGTGCTTGGGCTAAGAAACACGAGCAATGGACATTAGCCAAATACTGACAAATTCAATGAAACAAAGTCGGAGGTGGCTTATGCTAGTGGAATTAACATTCAATTCTCTGGCAACACCTCTGGTGGACATTCCTGCAGTCATCGTGCCAGTTGCTCCCTCAACTTGAGACATTGTGTGACACAACTGCACCTTTTAGAGTAGTGGCCTTGTCCCCAGCACAAGGTGCACCTGTGTAGTGATCATGCTATTTAATCAGCTTCTTGATCTGCCAGCCCTGCCAGGTGGATGGATTATCTTGGTAAAGGAGAGATGCCCACTAACAGGGATGTAAACACATTTGTGCACAACATGTTTGAGAAATAAGCTTTTTGTGCGAATGGAACATTTCTGAGATCTATTATTTCAGCTGATGGGACCAACAGTTTAAATGTTGCGTTTATATTTTTGATGCAGAAGAAAAACTAGTTGTTTGTTGTCTGTATTTTGAGTCTAAAACCTATATACAACTATTATAGTAGTTAGTACTATAGCCTGTTAGTTACCGGGTGTGTCACTTACCAAGTACTGTTTTAGCTGTCACAATGAATCCTATACAATCTTTCAATTGTAGTCTCCTTTCAAAATATTCAGAAACAAGGAAAGACAAATAACTGCAACAATGTCAGTTTCACACTTCTATCTAAGAGTGCAACAGCAAGCGGGAAGGAACATATGTCTGTCTGAAAAGGCGTAGGAGAGAGAAGCGGAGAGACAGAGAAAAGAAGCTAATATCAGGTGTTATTCTGAGATTCTGTTCTTCCTGCAGCACTAACTATGGTGATAATTGACCTTGGGTGAATCATAACATACTGGCAACAGAAGCTGTAAATACATTTTGTCTGTTGTTATCATCGTTGTGTTAGTGCATGTATTTGCACCTTGCTCTCTACCTCCCCTGTAACACGCCACACAGAAGGTTGGATGAATTGATTTGACATGCTGGTATGTAGCATGTACTGTATGTAATATGTAGCATGTATTGTATGTAATATGTAGCATGTACTGTATGTAATATGTAGCATGTACTGTATGTAGTATGTAGCACGTACTGTATTCTAATATGTAGCATGTACTGTATGTAATATGTTGTATGTGCTGTATGTAGCATGTACTATATGTAGCATGTACTATGTGTAGTATGTTCTATATGTAGCATGTACTGTATGTAATATGTAGCATGTACTGTATGTAGTATGTAGCATGTACTATATGTAGCATGTACTGTATGTAGTATGTAGCATGTACTATATGTAATATGTAGCATGTACTGTATGTAATATGTAGCATGTACTATATGTAGCATGTACTATGTGTAGTATGTACTATATGTAATATGTACTGTATGTAATATGTAGCATGTACTGTATGTAGTATGTACCATGTACAATATGCTAAATGTACTATATGTGATATGTAGCATGTACGATGTGTAGCATGTACTATATGTAATATGTGTACCATGTACAATATGCTAAATGTACTATATGTAGCATGTACTGTATGTAATATGTAGAATGTACTGTATGTAATATGCAGAATGTACTATATGTAATATGTAGCATGAACTATATGAAATATGTAGCATGTACTATATGTAGCTTGTACTATATGTAGAATGTACTATATGTAATATGCACTATATGTAGAGTGTACTATATGTAGCATGTAGCATGTACTATATGTAACATGTAGCATGTACAATATGTAATATGTAGCATGTACTATATGTAGCATGTAACATATACTATATGTAATATGTACTATATGTAGAATGTACTATATGTAGCATATGTAATATGTACTATATGTAGAATTTACTATATGTAGCATGTAGCATGTACTATGTGTAATATGTACTATATGTAATATGTAGCATGTACTATACGTAGCATGTAACATATACTATATGTAATATGTACTATATGTAGAATGTACTATATGTAGCATGTACTATATGTAATATGTACTATATGTAATATGTAGCATGTACAATATGGAGCATGCACTATATGTAGCATGTACTATATGTAGCATGTAGAATGTACTATATGTAGCATTTACTATATGTAATATGTAGCATGTACAATATGTAGCATGTACTATATGTAATATGTAGCATGTACTATATGTAGCTTGTACTATATGTAGAATGTACTATATGTAATATGTACTATATGTAGAGTGTACTATATGCATGTACAATAGCATGTACAATATGTAATATGTAGCATGTACACGCTAATATAGGGCCGAGCAGTGTTACAATAGCACACACACACCAGGGGCGGTCGGTGCCGTTTAAGATGAGGGAGGACGATCATTTTTTGGGGAGCATGGCCTTATTTCTATTACAGCATATTGGACGACTTTCATTCATATTCCATTCAACCAGTTCAATGTAACAGATGAGGAGAACGGAGGAGGAGGAGAAGAACGGAGGCGAAGAGGAGAAGAGAGAGAGGAGACGAAGAGAGAAGAGGAGAGGAGAACGGAGGAGGAGGAGAAGAACGGAGGCGAAGAGGAGAAGAGAGGAGAGGAGAATATGCAATATGCGCAACCAGAGGGAAAACAAATCTAGACCCCCTGTACTCCACACACTGAGACGTGAACAAATCTCTCCCTCGCCCTCCGTTTGGTAAATCTGACCACAATTCTATCCTCCTGATTCCTGCTTACAAGCACAAATTAAAGCAGGAAGCACCAGTGACGAGGACGTCGTCCCCACAGTGACTGTACGTACATACCCCAACCAGAAGCCATGGATTACAGGCAACATTCTCACTGAGCTAAAGGGTAGAGCTACCGCTTCAAGGTGCGGGACTCGAACCCGGAAGCTTATAAGAAAGCCCGCTATGCCCTCCGACAAACCATCAAACAGGCAAAGCGCCAATACAGGACTAAGATCGAGTCTTACAACACCGGCTCCGACACTCGTCTTATGTGTCAGGGCTTGCAAACTATTACAGACTACAAAGGGAAGCACAGCCGCGAGCTGCCCAGTGACACGAGCCTACCAAACGAGCTAAAACACTTCTATGATCGCTTCAAGGCAATTAACACTGAAGCATGTATGAGAGCATCAGCTCTTCCGGACGACTCTGTGATCACGCTCTCCGTAGCCGATGTGAGTAAGACCTTTAAACAGGTCAACATACACAAGGCTGCGGGGCCAGACTGATTACCAGGACGTGTGCTCCAGGCATGTGCTGACCAACTGGCAGGTGGCTTCACTGACATTTTCAACATGTCCCTGATTTAGTCTGTAATACCAACACGCTTCAAGCAGACCACCATAGTCCCTGTGCCCAACAACACAAAGGCAACCTGCCTAAATGATTACAGACCCGTAGCACTCACGTCCATAGCCATGAAGTGCTTTGAAAGGTTGGTTATGGCTCACATCAACATCATTATCCCAGAAACCCTAGACCCACTCCAATTTGCATACTGCCCAAACAGATCCACAGATGATCAAATCAAATCAAATCAAATCAAATGTATTTATATAACCCTTCGTACATCAGCTGATATCTCAAAGTGCTGTACAGAAACCCAGCCTAAAACCCCAAACAGCAAGCAATGCAGGTGTAGAAGCACGGTGGCTAGGAAAAACTCCCAAGAAAGGCCAAAACCTAGGAAGAAACCTAGAGAGGAACCAGGCTATGTGGGGTGGCCAGTCCTCTTCTGGCTGTGCCGGGTGGAGATTATAACAGAACATGGCCAAGATGTTCAAATGTTCATAAATGACCAGCATGGTCGAATAATAATAATAAGGCAGAACAGTTTAAACTGGAGCAGCTGCACGGTCAGGTGGACTGGGGACAGCAAGGAGTCATCATGTCAGGTAGTCCTGGGGCATGGTCCTAGGGCTCAGGACAGTTGAAACTGGAGCAGCAGCACGGCCAGGTGGACTGGGGACAGCAAGGAGTCATCATGTCAGGTAGTCCTGGGGCATGGTCCTAGGGCTAAGGTCCTCCGAGAGAGAGAAAGAAAGAGAGAAGGAGAGAATTAGAGAACGCACACTTAGATTCACACAGGACACCGAATAGGACAGGAGAAGTACTCCAGATATAACAAACTGACCCTAGCCCCCCCGACACATAAACTACTGCAGCATAAATACTGGAGGCTGAGACAGGAAGGGTCAGGAGACACTGTGTCCCCATCCGAGGACACCCCCGGACAGGGCCAAACAGGAAGGATATAACCCCACCCACTTTGCCAAAGCACAGCCCCCACACCACTAGAGGGATATCTTCAACCACCAACTTACCAACCTGAGACAAGGCTGAGTATAGCCCACAAAGACCTCCGCCACGGCACAACCCAAGGGGGGGGGGGGGGGGGGGGGGGGGGGCAACCCAGACAGGATGACCACATCAGTGAACCACTCAGGTGACGCACCCCCTCCAGGGACGGCCAGTAAGCCAGTGACTCAGCCCCTGTAATAGGGTTAGAGGCAGAGAATCCCAGTGGAAAGAGGGGAACCGGCCAGGCAGAGACAGCAAGGGCGGTTCGTTGCTCCAGACTTAAAGGTTGAGACCGAGTTTGCATCTCTGACATGGGTAGGCAGACCGAACCATAAAAATTGAGCTCTATAGGAGAAAGCCCTGCCTCCAGCTGTTTGCTTAGAAATTCTAGGGACAATTAGGAGGCCTGCGTCTTGTGACCGTAGCGTACGTGTAGGTATGTACGGCAGGACCAAATCAGAGAGATAGGTAGGAGCAAGCCCATGTAATGCTTTGCAGGTTAGCAGTAAAACCTTGAAATCAGCCCTTGCTTTGACAGGAAGCCAGTGTAGAGAGACTAGCACTGGAGTAATATGATCAAATTTTTTGGTTCTAGTCAGGATTCTAGCAGCCGTATTTAGCACTAACTGAAGTTTATTTAGTGCTTTATCCGGGTAGCCGGAAAGTAGAGCATTGCAGTAGTCTAACCTAGAAGTGACAAAAGCATGGATTCATTTTTCTGCATCATTTTTGGACAGAAAGTTTCTGATTTTTGCAATGTTACGTAGATGGAAAAATGCTGTCCTTGAAATGGTCTTGATATGTTCTTCAAAAGAGAGATCAGGGTCCAGAGTAACGCCGAGGTCCTTCACAGTTTTATTTGAGACGACTGTACAACCATTAAGATTAATTGTCAGATTCAACAGAAGATCTCTTTGTTTCTTGGGACCTAGAACAATCTCTATTGCACTCCACACTGCCCTTTCCCACCTGTACAAAAGGAACACCTATGTGAGAATGCTACTGTATTCATTGACTACAGCTCATCGTTCAACACCATAGTACCCTCAAAGCTCATCACTAAGCTAAGGATCCTGGGACTTAACACCTCCCTCTGCAACTGGATCCTGGACTTCCTGACGGCCGCCCCCAGGTGGTGAGGGTAGGCAACAACACCTCCGCCACGCTGATCCTCAACACTGGAGCCCCTCAGAGGTGTGTTCTCAGTCCCCTCCTGTACTCCCTGTTCACCCATGACTGCGTGGCCAAGCACGACTCCAACACCATCATTAAGTTTACAGACGACACAACAGTGGTAGGCCTGACCACCGACAACGACAAGGCAGCCTATAGGGAGGAGGTCAGAGACCTGGCCGTATGGTGCCAGGACAACAACCTCTCCCTCAACGTAACCAAGACTAAGGAGATGATTGTGGATTACAGGAGAAGGAGGACCGAGCACGCCCCCATTCTCATCGACGGGGCTGTAGTGGAGCAGGTTGAGAGCTTCCTTGGTGTCCACATCACCAACAAACTAACATGGTCCAAGCACACAAAGACAGTCGTGAAGAGGGTACGACAAAGCCTATTCCCCCTCAGGAAACTAAAACGTTTTTGCATGTGTCCTCAGATCCTCAAAACGTTCTATAGCTGCACCATCGAGAGCATGGTTGCATCACCGCCTGATATGGCAACTGCTCGGCCTCCAACCACAAGGCGATACAGAGGGTAGTGCGTATGGCCCAATACATCACTGGGGCCAAGCTTCCTGCCATCCGCAACCTCTACACCAGGCGGTGTCAGAGGAAGGCCCTGAAAGGCCCTACCCCAGCCAAGCCAGCCACAGACTGTTCTCTCTACTACCGCATGGCAAGCAGTAACCCTAACCCAGCGCCAAGTCTAGGACAAAAAGGCTTCTCAACAGTTTTTACCCCCAAGCCATAAGACTCCTGAACAAATAATCAAATGGCTACCCGGACTATTTGCATTGTGTTCCCCCCCAACCCCTCTTTTACGCTGCTGATACTCTCTGTTTATCTTATATGCATAGTCACTTTAACTATACACTCATGTATATACTACCTCAATAAGCCTGACTAACCGGTCCAGTCTATAGCCTCGCTACTGTTATTTTTCCCTCTTTTTACTGTTGTTTTTTATTTCCTTACTATTGTTCACCTAATACCTTTTTTTTCACTCAAGGACAATAAGGACAATAGAGGAGAGGAGGACAGAGGAGAGGAGAGGATGGCATGGTGTGTGTGTGTTAAGAGCACTCCTTAAGCTGTGTGTGTGTGTGTGTGTGTGTGTGTGTGTGTGTGTGTGTGTGTGTGTGTGTGTGTGTGTGTGTGTGTGTGTGTGTGTGTGTGTGTGTGTGTGTGTGTGTGTGTGTGTGTGTGTGTGTGTGTGTGTGTGTGTGTGTGTGTGTGTGTGTGTGTGTGTGTGTGTGTGTGTGTGTGTGTGTGCGTGTGTGCGTGTGTGCGTGCGTGCGTGCAGCCATGTCTAACAGAGCACTGGTATCCCCGGGCATTGATGCCAGCCTACCAGTCTGTTCGGTCACACCTTACTGCCTTCAGAGATTGCCCTCGAGGGGTGTTTCTGCGTGTGTGCCTGCCTGTGGGTGTGGTTTAACAGCACAGTCTGTCTACCCAGGAGAGTTACTAGCCAAGATCAGTGCCAAGAAACTCCCACCACAGAGAGAGAGAGAGGTGAGTTATTGGGTCTACATCCTACAGAGAGAGGTGTGTTATTAACAGCTATCTGAGTCTACATCGTACAGAGAGAGGTGTGTTATTGACAGCTATCTGAGTCTACATCCTACAGAGAGAGGTGTGTTATTGACAGCTATCTGAGTCTACATCCTACAGAGAGAGGTGTGTTATTGACAGCTATCTGAGTCTACATCCTACAGAGAGAGGTGTGTTATTGTCAGCTATCTGAGTCTACATCCTACAGAGAGAGGTGTGTTATTGTCAGCTATCTGAGTCTACATCCTACAGAGAGAGGTGTGTTATTGTCAGCTATCTGAGTCTACATCCTACAGAGAGAGGTGTGTTATTGTTACACAGCTGGGCCCTATCTTAGCACGTACATATATACTGTATCCCCCCCCCCTTCCTTCTCTGTGGCTGATGTGAGTAAGACATGTAAACGTTCTAACCCCCTCAAGGCTGCTGGCCCAGACGGCATCCCTAGCCGCGTCCTCAGAGCATGTGCAGACCAGCTAGCTGGAGTGTTTACGGACGTATTCAATCCCCCTCTATCCCAGTCTGCTGTCCCCACTTTCATCAAGATGTCCACCATTGTCCCTGTTCCCAATAAGGCGAAGGTAACTGAACTAAATGGCTACCGCCCCGTAGCACTCACTTCTGTCATCATGAAGCTTTGAGAGACTAGTAAAGGATCATATCACCTCCACCCTACCTGACAAGAGGAAAACCTACAGTATGTAGGTATAATGCTGTTCATTGACTACAGCTCAGCATTTAACACCACGGTACCCTCCCCATGTGGTGAGGTTGTACAATCGAGAGCATCCTGTCAGTCTGTATAACCGCCTGGTACAGCAACTGCTCCGCCCACAACTGTAAGGCTCTCCAGAGGGTAGTGAGGTCTGCACAACACATCACCGGGGACAAACTACCTGCCCTCCAGGACACCTACACCACCCGATGTCACAGGAAGGCCATAAAGATCATCAAGGACATCAACCACCCGAGCCACTGCCTGTTCACCCCGCTATCATCCAGAAGGCGAGGTCAGTACAGGTGCATCAAAGCAGGGATCAAGAGACTGAAAAACAGCTTCTATCTCAAGGCCATCAGACTGTTAAACAGCCACCACTAACATTGAGTGGCTGCTGCCAACACACTGACTCAACTCCAGCCACTTTAATAAATGTAATAAATGGATTTAAAAAAGGTATCACTAGTCACTTTAAATAATGCCACTTTATTTATTTGTTACATACCCTACATTACTCATCTCATATTTACATACTGTACTCTATACCATCTACTGCATCTTGCCTATGCCACTCTGATATCGCTCATCCATATATTTATATGTACATATTCTTATTCCACCCCTTTATATTTGTGTGTATTAGGTAGTTGTTGGGGAATTGTTAGATATCACTGCACTGTCGGAACTAGAAGCATAAGCATTTCACTACACTCACATTAACATCTGCTAACCATGGGTATGTGACCAATAAAATTGGAATTGATTTGTACAGACAGACAGACAGACAGACAGACAGACAGACAGACAGACAGACAGACAGACAGACAGACAGACAGAGAACTGGTCTGTTAGACAGACAGACAGACAGACAGACAGACAGACAGACAGACAGACGGGCAGGGAACTGGTCTGTTCAGCAGACAGACAGCAGGGGAAGACTTCAATAGCCCCGCTTATGAATATTCATGTGAAATTAGTTCATTAAGTTAATTATTCTGACGAATATTCATTTGTCTTTCCCAAGGACGTTTCTGTACTGATTTTAACGTTTCCATCATTAGTCACGCTATGGGCTATTTAAAATCACATAGAGATCATATAGGGGGAATATAGAGAGGAGGAGATACTTATTTTCCACCATAATTTGCAAATAAATTAATAAAAAATCCTACAATGTGATTTTCTGGATTTTTTACCCACATTTTGTCTGTCATAGTTGAAGTGTACCTATGATGAAAATTACAGGCCTCTCTCATCTTTTTAAGTGGGAGAACTTGCACAATTGGTGGCTGACTAAATACTTTTTTGCCCCACTGTATATACTACCCTCCACAACATAACCTTCACTATGTCACCAGGACATATACAGGACACTACCCTCCACAACATAACCTTCACTATGTCACCAGGACAAATACAAGATACTACCCTCTACAACACTATGTCACCAGGACATATACAGGATACTACCCTCCACAACATAACCTTCACTATGTCACCAGGACATATACAGGATACTACCCTCCACACCATAACCTTCACTATGTCACCAGGACATATACAGGATACTACCCTCCACAACAGAACCTTCACTATGTCACCAGGACATATACAGGATACTACCCTCTACAACACTATGTCACCAGGACATATACAGGATACTACCCTCCACAACACTATGTCACCAGGACATATACAGGATACTACCGTCTACAACACTATGTCACCAGGACATATACAGGATACTACCGTCTACAACAGAACCTTCACTATGTCACCAGGACATATACAGGATACTACCCTCCACACCATAACCTTCACTATGTCACCAGGACATATACAGGATACTACCCTCCACAACATAACCTTCACTATGTCACCAGGACATATACAGGATACTACCCTCCACAACACTATGTCACCAGGACATATACAGGATACTACCCTCTACAACACTATGTCACCAGGACATATACAGGATACTACCCTCTACAACAGAACCTTCACTATGTCACCAGGACATATACAGGATACTACCCTCTACAACATAACCTTCACTATGTCACCAGGACATATACAGGATACTACCCTCCACAACACTATGTCACCAGGACATATACAGGATACTACCCTCTACAACACTATGTCACCAGGACATATACAGGATACTACCCTCCACAACATAACCTTCACTATGTCACCAGGACAAATACAAGATACTACCCTCCACAACACTATGTCACCAGGACATATACAGGATACTACCCTCTACAACACTATGTCACCAGGACATATACAGGATACTACCCTCTACGACAGAACCTTCACTATGTCACCAGGACATATACAGGATACTACCCTCCACAACATAACCTTCACTATGTCACCAGGACATATACAGGATACTACCCTCCACAACATAACCTTCACTATGTCACCAGGACATATACAGGATACTACCCTCCACAACACTATGTCACCAGGACATATACAGGATACTACCCTCTACAACACTATGTCACCAGGACATATACAGGATACTACCATCTACAACACTATGTCACCAGGACATATACAGGATACTACCCTCCACACCATAACCTTCACTATGTCACCAGGACATACACAACATATACACCTTCGCCCGGACTCTAGAGAACAACGCCCTCAACCGCAGCCCCCACACCTCACACAGGAGCAGCAGATCAACCGACACACCGCACAGACCAGCGAGACACTCTCCCAGACCTGCGGGACACTCTCCCAGACCTGCGGGACACTCTCCCAGACCAGCGAGACACTCTCCCAGACCAGCGAGACACTCTCCCAGACCTGCGGGACACTCTCCCAGACCTGCGGGACCCCCCATCCCTCCCCGGACCTACACATAGAGGACCCACGCCGAGAGGACCTACATCCAAACCACAGCACCACCAGACACATCCACACCCTCACCCCAAACAATTAATATCCCCCCAAAACCAACCATGTTCACACCCCATATAGGCCCCCTCAGATCAGACCTATGCCCCTCCTCCACACCCCATGCACCCCACCCCCGCAAAGAGGGCCTCAACATGGAAGTCACACATACGTCCAGGCCGTGAGCAGGCAAACAGGCCCAACCCCCACTCTTACACTAGCCCAAGCCAATGGAATGTACCAGATGCTCAGCAGCTGGGCAAGGGGATGAGAGGCAAGGGGATGAGAGGCAAGGGGATGAGAGGAGTGGAGTTTGAAGAGGAGCAGGGAGGAAAGGGGGAGGGGGAGGGGGGAGTATGAAGAGGGGAGGAGAGAAGAAGAGAGGGGGAGGGGATGAGAGGAGAGGAGCGGGGAGGAGACGGGGAGGGGGGGTATGAAGAGGGGAGGAGAGAAGAAGAGAGGGGGAGGCGATGAGAGGAGAGAGGGGAGGGGATGAGAGGAGAGAGGTGAGGTGAGGGGATGAGAGGAGAGAGGGGATGAGAGGAGAGGAGTTTGAAGAGGGGAGGAGAGGGGGAGGAGAGAAGAAGAGAGGGGGATGAGAGGAGAGAAGGGAGGGGAGGGGAGGGGATGAGAGGAGGGGAGGGGGATGGGAATGAAGAGCTGGAGGAGGGAAACATCAGAAGAGAAAACAACAACAGATGTTTGGCTTCTGGCAAAAATAGGACCGAACAACAACACAATAACAACAACAACCACTGAATAACAACAAAACATCAACTAATTTAGCCAAGGCACGATGCTTTCTGCTGATAGGTACAGCAGAAAGCATTAATTTGGTATTTGGTATTTTATTAGGATCCCCATTAGCTGTTACAAAAGCAGCAGCTACTCTTCCTGGGGTCCACACAGAACACAGAACACAGAACATGCAACATAAGGACAGAATGAAACATAATACAGAACAGCATTAGAAAAGAACAGCTCAAGGACAGAACTACATACCTTTTTAAAGGCACACGTAGTCTACATATCAATGGATACACACAAACTATCTAGATCAAACAGGGGAGAGGCGTGGTGCCCTGAGGTGTTGCTTTATCTGTTTTTTGAAACCAGGTTTGTTGTTTATTTGAGCGATATGAGATAGAAGTTCCATGCAATAAGGGCTCTATATAATACTGTATGTTTTCTTGAATTTGTTCTGGATTTGGGGACTGTGAAAAGACCCCTGGTGGCATGTCTGGTGGGACAAGTGTGTGTGTCAGAGCTAAGAGGTGACGCAGTCAGTCTCTCCTCAACTCTCAGCCAAGAGAGACTGGCAGCATAGTAATAATATCCGCCCTCTGATTACAATGAAGAGCGAGATGTGCCGCTCTGTTCTGGACCAGCTGCCGCTTAACTAGGTCTTTCCTTGCAGCACTGGACCACACGACTGGACAATAATCAAGATTAGACAAAACTAGAGCCTGCAGGACTTGTTTTTTGGAGTGTGGTGTCAAAAAAGCAGAGCATCTCTTTATTTCAGACAGACCTTTCCCCATCTTTACAAACATTCAATCTATATGTTTTGACCATGACAGTTTACAATCTAAGGTAACGACCAGTAATTTAGTCTCCTCAACTTGTTCAACAGCCACACCATTCATTACCGGATTCAGCTGAGGTCTGGAATTTAAGGAATGATTTGTACCAAATACAATGCTCTTAGTGTCACACCCTGATCTGTTTCACTTGTCCTTGTGATTGTCTCCACCCCCTCTAGGAGTCGCTGATTTTCCCCAGTGTATTTATCCCTGTGTTTCCTGTCTCTCTGTGCCAGTTCGTCTTGTATGTGTTTCCAAGTCAACCAGCGTTTTTCCCGCTCTCCTGCTTTTTGTATTCTCCTTTTTCTAGTCCTCCCGGTTTTGACCCTTGCCTGTTCTGGACTCTGTACCCGCCTGCCTGACCATTCTGCCTGCCTTGACCACGAGCCTGTCTGCCACTCTGTACCTCCTGGACTCTGATCTGGTTTTTACCTTTTTGCCTGTCCACGACCATTCTCTTGCCTACTACCCCTTTTGGATTAATAAACATTGCAAGACTCCAAACATCTGCCTCCTGTGTCTGCATCTGGGTCTCGCCTTGTGTCATGATACTTAGTTTTAGAGATGTTCAGGACCAGTTTATTACTGGCCATCCATTCCAAAACAGACTGCAACTTTTTGTTAAACTCCCAAACCCACATGCGTTATCATCGTCTGGAATTAATTAGCATAACGCAACGGACATAAATATCCCTAGAAAATATTCCTATTCATGAAAATCACAAATGAAATATATTGAGACACAGCTTAGCCTTTTGTTAATCACCCTGTCATCTCAGATTTTCAAAATATGCTTTACAGCCAAAGCTAGACAAGCATTTGTGTAAGTTTATCGATAGCCTAGCATAGCATTATGCCTTGCTAGCAGCAGGCAACCTTGTCACGGAAATCAGAAAAGCAATCAATTTAAATCGTTTACCTTTGATGAACTTCGGATGTTTTCACTCACGAGACTCCCAGGTAGATAGCCAAAGTACATTTTTTCCCCAAAAATTATTTTTGTAGGCAAAATAGCTCTGTTTGTTCTTCACTTTTGGCTGAGAAATCGCCCGGAAATTGCAGTCACGAAAACGGCGAAAAATATTCCAAATTAGCTCCATAATATCGACAGAAACATGGCAAACGTTGTTTATAATCTATCCTCAAGGTGTTTTTCTAATATCTATTCGATAATATATCCGTCGGGACAAGTAGTTTTTCAGTAGGACCGATTGGAGTAATGGTTACCTCTGTATTTTACGCGAGAATCTCTCTCGGAGCCACCATGTGACCACTTACGCAATGTGGCCGCCTACGGCTATTCTTCAACATAAATGCGTAAAACTATGTCACAATGCTGTAGACACCTTGGGGAATACGTAGAAAGCGTAAGCTTGTTGATGGCACATTCACAACTCAATAGGGACTCATTGGAACGCAGCTCTTTCAAAACCTGGGGCACTTTTTTTTCTCAGGCTTTCACCTGCAACATCAGTTCTGTTATACTCACAGACAATATCTTTACAGTTTTGGAAACTTTAGAGTGTTTTCTATCCTAAGCTGTCAATTATATGCATATTCCAGCATCTTGTCCTGACAAAATATCCCGTTTAAAACAGGAACGGATTTTTTTCTCCAAAAATGAAAATACTGCCCCCTAGTACCAACAGGTTGGGTTTCAGTGACTTCATTATCTCTGAATCAACAATAAGGCCATAACACAAGCCATAACACAAGTTTTTCTCAACAACAGGTTATGGTCAATAATATCAAATGTTCCACTGAAATCTAACAGTACAACTCCCACAATCTTCTTATTATCAATATATTTCAATAAATCATCAGTCATTTGTGTCAGTGTTGAGTGCCCCTCTCTATAAGCATGCTGAAAGTCTGTTGTTAACTTTGTTACAGATAAATTATTAAGTTTCAGGTAAGACCCAAGTGCAGACTGTGTTGAAGTAACAATGTTTATTACAAGACAAACTTCCAGACAAACTAGACACCTTCTTTGCCCGCATTGAGGATAATACAGTGCCACCATCTCGGATCACTAACAAGAACTAAGACTAGGGAAAAGCAGGAGCTGAGAAACAAAACACTGGTTGACTTGACAAACAAGACGAATTGGCAACAGACAAACAGAGAACACAGGTATAAGTACCCAGGTGATAATGGGGAAGATGGGAGAAACCGGAAGGGGGTGGAGACAAGCACAAGGACAGGTGAAACAGATCAGGGCATGACAGAAATAGCATTGTATTTGGTCAAACACAATTTCTTTCACCAGCTTGCTAAGAGCTGGCAGCAAGCTGATAGCTCTGCTGTTAGAACAAGTAAAGGCCGCTTTACCACTCTTGGGTAGCGGAATGACTTTGGCTTCCCTCCAGGCCTGAGGACAAAGACTTTCCTCTAGGCTCAGATTAACGATATGACAGATAGGAGTGGCTATAGAGTCAGCTACCATCCTCAGTAGCTTTCCATCCAAGTTGTCAAGGCCAGGAGGTTTGTCATTATTGATCTATAACAATCATTTCCCCACCTCTCCCACACTAACTTTACACAATTCAAACTTGCAATGCTTTTCTTTAATTATTTGTTATTTTATGCATGAATACAATTACTCAGTGTTCGTTGTTGGCACTTTGCCAATGAAGTAATCATTAAAATAATTGGCGACATTAAATGGTTTTGTGATGAATAAGTCATCTGATTGGTTGAAAGATGGAGTTGAATTTGTCTTTCTGTCCATAATTTCATTTAAAGTACTTTTTATCCATCATTCTTTTTGTCATTGATCTTGGCTTCATAATACAGTTTCTTCTTTGTGTTGAGTTTAGTCACATCATTTCTCAATGTGCAGTAAGTCAGCCAGTCAGATGTGCAGTAAGTCAGCCAGTCAGATGTGCAGCCAGACTTATCAGCCACTCCGTTTTGCCCCATCTCTTTTAACCATACCGTTTTTCAATTCCTCATCAATCCATGGAGCCTTAACAGTTCTAACAGTCCGTTTCTTAACAGGTGCGTGTTTATCAATCATTGGAAGAAGAAATGTCATAAATTCATCAAGTGCAGCGTCTGGATGCTCCTCATTAATCACATCAGACCAACTAATATATTTAACATCCACATAAGAGTCACAGCAATGTCTTTTGTATGATCTCCTATACACTATTTAAGGCCCAGCTGTTGGAACTTTGTCTTTCCTGTATAAAGCCACTATATTGTGACCACTGCATCCAATGGGAACAGATACAGGTTTAGAACAAAGTTCTACAGTATTAGTACAAATGTGATCAATACATGTGGATGATATTGTTCCTGTAGTGTTTGTAAACACCCTGGTAGGTTGATTAATAACCTGAACCAGATTACTGGTTACAGGGAGAAGCTTCCTGTTGAGCGGACAGCTTGATGAAAACCAGTCAATATTCAGGTCCCCAAGAAAGTGGACCTCTCTGTTTACATCACATACACTATCAAGCATTTCACACATTATTTAGATACTGACTGTTATCACTTGGTGGCCTATAGCAACACCCCGAAAGAAAAGGCTTTACATGTTATTCTATTCATGTATTTAAACATAGGTTAATAATGCCTGTGATTGCAGTTAAGAATTCAATGCTTATTTTCCCACGTTGATAAAAGCTGTAAACGTTACTTCCTGTATAATTCACAACAGATTTGGTTTGATGGTTTGATGAAGCAGTGAATATAACAAACTTAGGGAGGAGGCTTCTGATGTTAACACGCATGAAACCAAGGCTTTTACCAGGGCTTTTACCAAGGCTTTTACCGTGGCTTTTACCAGGGCTTTTACCAAGGCTTTTACCAAGGCTTTTACCAGGGCTTTTACCTAACTTTCCTAATTTAGCTGTTAACCTGTTCTAGGGTGGAGGGGACAGTACATGTTGTTCCTCATTTAGAGATCTGTTAACCTGTTCTAGGGTGGAGGGGACAGACTACATGTTGTTCCTCATTTAGAGATATGTTAACCTGTTCTAGGGTGGAGGGGACAGTACATGTTGTTCCTCATTTAGAGATCTGTTAACCTGTTCTAGGGTGGAGGGGACAGTACATGTTGTTCCTCATTTAGAGATCTGTTAACCTGTTCTAGGGTGGAGGGGACAGTACATGTTGTTCCTCATTTAGAGATCTGTTAACCTGTTCTAGGCTGGAGGGGACAGTACATGTTGTTCCTCATTTAGAGATCTGTTAACCTGTTCTAGGGTGGAGGGGACAGACTACATGTTCCTCATTTAGAGAGCTGTTAACCTGTTCTAGGGTGGAGGGGACAGTACATGTTGTTCCTCATTTAGAGATCTGTTAACCTGTTCTAGGGTGGAGGGGACAGTACATGTTGTTCCTCATTTAGAGAGCTGTTAACCTGTTCTAGGGTGGAGGGGACAGTACATGTTGTTCCTCATTTAGAGATCTGTTAACCTGTTCTAGGGTGGGGGGGACAGTACATGTTGTTCCTCATTTAGAGATCTGTTAACCTGTTCTAGGGTGGAGGGGACAGTACATGTTGTTCCTCATTTAGAGAGCTGTTAACCTGTTGTAGGGTGGAGGGGACAGTACATGTTGTTCCTCATTTAGAGATCTGTTAACATGTTCTAGGGTGGAGGGGACAGTACATGTTGTTCCTCATTTAGAGATCTGTTAACCTGTTCTAGGGTGGAGGGGACAGTACATGTTGTTCCTCTTTTAGAGATCTGTTAACCTGTTCTAGGGTGGAGGGGACAGTACATGTTGTTCCTCATTTAGAGATCTGTTAACCTGTTCTAGGGTGGAGGGGACAGTACATGTTGTTCCTCATTTAGAGATCTGTTAACCTGTTCTAGGGTGGAGGGGACAGACTGCATGTTGTTCCTCATTTAGAGATCTGTTAACCTGTTCTAGGGTGGAGGGGACAGTACATGTTGTTCCTCATTTAGAGATCTGTTAACCTGTTCTAGGGTGGAGAGGACAGTACATGTTGTTCCTCATTTAGAGAGCTGTTAACCTGTTCTAGGGTGGTTGGGACAGTACATGTTGTTCCTCATTTAGAGATCTGTTAACCTGTTCTAGGGTGGAGGGGACAGACTACATGTTCCTCATTTAGAGAGCTGTTAACCTGTTCTAGGGTGGAGGGGACAGTACATGTTGTTCCTCATTTAGAGATCTGTTAACCTGTTCTAGGGTGGAGGGGACAGTACATGTTGTTCCTCATTTAGAGAGCTGTTAACCTGTTCTAGGGTGGAGGGGACAGTACATGTTGTTCCTCATTTAGAGATCTGTTAACATGTTCTAGGGTGGAGGGGACAGTACATGTTGTTCCTCATTTAGAGATCTGTTAACCTGTTCTAGGGTGGAGGGGACAGTACATGTTGTTCCTCTTTTAGAGATCTGTTAACCTGTTCTAGGGTGGAGGGGACAGTACATGTTGTTCCTCATTTAGAGATCTGTTAACCTGTTCTAGGGTGGAGGGGACAGTACATGTTGTTCCTCATTTAGAGATCTGTTAACCTGTTCTAGGGTGGAGGGGACAGACTGCATGTTGTTCCTCATTTAGAGATCTGTTAACCTGTTCTAGGGTGGAGGGGACAGTACATGTTGTTCCTCATTTAGAGATCTGTTAACCTGTTCTAGGGTGGAGGGGACAGTACATGTTGTTCCTCATTTAGAGATCTGTTAACCTGTTCTAGGGTGGAGAGGACAGTACATGTTGTTCCTCATTTAGAGAGCTGTTAACCTGTTCTAGGGTGGTTGGGACAGTACATGTTGTTCCTCATTTAGAGATCTGTTAACCTGTTCTAGGGTGGAGGGGACAGTACATGTTGTTCCTCATTTAGAGATCTGTTAACCTGTTCTAGGGTGGAGGGGACAGTACATGTTGTTCCTCATTTAGAGATCTGTTAACCTGTTCTAGGGTGGAGAGGACAGTACATGTTGTTCCTCATTTAGAGAGCTGTTAACCTGTCCTAGGGTGGTTGGGACAGTACATGTTGTTCCTCATTTAGAGATCTGTTAACCTGTTCTAGGGTGGAGGGGACAGTACATGTTGTTCCTCATTTAGAGATCTGTTAACCTGTTCTAGGGTGGAGGGGACAGTACATGTTGTTCCTCATTTAGAGATCTGTTAACCTGTTCTAGGGTGGAGGGGACAGACTACATGTTCCTCATTTAGAGAGCTGTTAACCTGTTCTAGGGTGGAGGGGACAGTACATGTTGTTCCTCATTTAGAGATCTGTTAACCTGTTCTAGGGTGGAGGGAACAGTACATGTTGTTCCTCATTTAGAGAGCTGTTAACCTGTTCTAGGGTGGAGGGGACAGACTGCATGTTCCTCATTTAGAGAGCTGTTAACCTGTTCTAGGGTGGAGGGGACAGACTGCATGTTGTTCCTCATTTAGAGATCTGTTAACCTGTTCTAGGGTGGAGGGGACAGTACATGTTGTTCCTCATTTAGAGATCTGTTAACCTGTTCTAGGGTGGAGGGGACAGTACATGTTGTTCCTCATTTAGAGATCTGTTAACCTGTTCTAGGGTGGAGGGGACAGTACATGTTGTTCCTCATTTAGAGAGCTGTTAACCTGTTCTAGGGTGGAGGGGGCAGTACATGTTGTTCCTCATTTAGAGAGCTGTTAACCTGTTCTAGGGTGGAGGGGACAGTACATGTTGTTCCTCATTTAGAGATCTGTTAACCTGTTCTAGGGTGGAGGGGACAGTACATGTTGTTCCTCATTTAGAGATCTGTTAACATGTTCTAGGGTGGAGGGGACAGTACATGTTGTTCCTCATTTAGAGATCTGTTAACCTGTTCTAGGGTGGAGGGGACAGTACATGTTGTTCCTCTTTTAGAGATCTGTTAACCTGTTCTAGGGTGGAGGGGACAGTACATGTTGTTCCTCATTTAGAGATCTGTTAACCTGTTCTAGGGTAGAGGGGACAGTACATGTTGTTCCTCATTTAGAGATCATTTAACCTGTTCTAGGGTGGAGGGGACAGACTGCATGTTGTTCCTCATTTAGAGATCTGTTAACCTGTTCTAGGGTGTAGGGGACAGACTACATGTTCCTCATTTAGAGAGCTGTTAATCTGTTCTAGGGTGGAGGGGACAGTACATGTTGTTCCTCATTTAGAGATATGTTAACCTGTTCTAGGGTGGAGGGGACAGTACATGTTGTTCCTCATTTAGAGATCTGTTAACATGTTCTAGGGTGGAGGGGACAGTACATGTTGTTCCTCATTTAGAGATCTGTTAACCTGTTCTAGGGTGGAGAGGACAGTACATGTTGTTCCTCATTTAGAGAGCTGTTAACCTGTTCTAGGGTGGTTGGGACAGTACATGTTGTTCCTCATTTAGAGATCTGTTAACCTGTTCTAGGGTGGAGGGGACAGACTACATGTTGTTCCTCATTTAGAGATATGTTAACCTGTTCTAGGGTGGAGGGGACAGTACATGTTGTTCCTCATTTAGAGATCTGTTAACCTGTTCTAGGGTGGAGGGGACAGTACATGTTGTTCCTCATTTAGAGATCTGTTAACCTGTTCTAGGGTGGAGGGGACAGTACATGTTGTTCCTCATTTAGAGATCTGTTAACCTGTTCTAGGGTGGAGGGGACAGTACATGTTGTTCCTCATTTAGAGATCTGTTAACCTGTTCTAGGGTGGAGGGGACAGTACATGTTGTTCCTCATTTAGAGATCTGTTAACCTGTTCTAGGGTGGAGGGGACAGACTACATGTTCCTCATTTAGAGAGCTGTTAACCTGTTCTAGGGTGGAGGGGACAGTACATGTTGTTCCTCATTTAGAGATCTGTTAACCTGTTCTAGGGTGGAGGGAACAGTACATGTTGTTCCTCATTTAGAGAGCTGTTAACCTGTTCTAGGGTGGAGGGGACAGACTGCATGTTCCTCATTTAGAGAGCTGTTAACCTGTTCTAGGGTGGAGGGGACAGACTGCATGTTGTTCCTCATTTAGAGATCTGTTAACCTGTTCTAGGGTGGAGGGGACAGTACATGTTGTTCCTCATTTAGAGATCTGTTAACCTGTTCTAGGGTGGAGGGGACAGTACATGTTGTTCCTCATTTAGAGATCTGTTAACCTGTTCTAGGGTGGAGGGGACAGTACATGTTGTTCCTCATTTAGAGAGCTGTTAACCTGTTCTAGGGTGGAGGGGGCAGTACATGTTGTTCCTCATTTAGAGAGCTGTTAACCTGTTCTAGGGTGGAGGGGACAGTACATGTTGTTCCTCATTTAGAGATCTGTTAACCTGTTCTAGGGTGGAGGGGACAGTACATGTTGTTCCTCATTTAGAGATCTGTTAACATGTTCTAGGGTGGAGGGGACAGTACATGTTGTTCCTCATTTAGAGATCTGTTAACCTGTTCTAGGGTGGAGGGGACAGTAATGTTGTTCCTCATTTAGAGATCTGTTAACCTGTTCTAGGGTGGAGGGGACAGTACATGTTGTTCCTCTTTTAGAGATCTCTTAACCTGTTCTAGGGTGGAGGGGACAGTACATGTTGTTCCTCATTTAGAGATCTGTTAACCTGTTCTAGGGTGGAGGGGACAGTAATGTTGTTCCTCATTTAGAGATCTGTTAACCTGTTCTAGGGTGGAGGGGACAGACTGCATGTTGTTCCTCATTTAGAGATCTGTTAACCTGTTCTAGGGTGGAGGGGACAGTACATGTTGTTCCTCATTTAGAGAGCTGTTAACCTGTTCTAGGGTGGAGGGGACAGACTGCATGTTCCTCATTTTCACATCAGTTTCAAATTTAGTCAAATTATCAAATCATTAATTTTTGTGATGTATTGGACAGTTTAGACATTTTCCATCAACGTTAAAACAAATCAGTACTTTATTCAGAAGACTTAAAAACATTAAACAATAGTTCAATATTTACACAATTCAAATCTGACCATGAGAAATATATGCTGATTTTATGAACCTACAGTATGGCAACACAATGGCTGGTGTTTTCATGGACATACTCAATCTCTCCCTATCTCAGTCTGCTGTCCCCACTTTCTTCAAGATGTCCACCATTTTTCTTGTACCCAAGGAAGCAAAGGTAACCTCCTCCCTATAGGCTGTCTCGTCATTGTTGGTGATCAAGCCTACCACTGTTGTGTCATCTGCAAACTTGATGATTGAGTTGGAGGCGTGCTTAGCCACGCAGTCATGGGTGAACAGGGAGTACAGGAGGGGGCTGAGAACGCACCCTTGTTGGGCCCCGGTGTTGAGGATCATCGAAGTGGAGATGTTGTTTAAGAATGTTTACATATTTTTCCTTTACTCAACTCATATGTATATACTGTATTCTATCCTACTGTATTTAGTCAATGCCACTCCGACATTGCTCATCCTAATATTAATATATTCCTTAATTGCATTCTTCTACTTTTAGATTGTGTGTATTGTTGTGAATTGTTAGATATTACTACATACTTGGAGCCAGACACACAAGCATTTTACTATACCCGCAATAGCATCTGCTAAACATGTGTATGTGACCAATAGCATCTGCTAAACATGTGTATGTGACCAATAACATCTGCTAAACATGTGTATATGACCAATAACATCTGCTAAACATGTGTATATGACCAATGACATCTGCTAAACATGTGTATATGACAAATACAATTTGATTTGACTGACAGCAATCAAAATACAACAATCACAATTTAATTTGCTTCTAAACATGGAATTACACGTGGTATTAAACCTGGTATTAAACATGGTATTAAACCTAGCATTAAACATGGTAATAAACATGGTATTAAACATGGTATTAAACCTAGCATTAAACATGGTAATAAACATGGTATTAAACATGGTATTAAACCTGGTATTAAACCTGGTATTAAACCTAGCATTAAACATGGTAATAAACATGGTATTAAACCTAGCATTAAACATGGTAATAAACATGGTATTAAACCTGGTATTAAACATGGTATTAAACATGGTATTAAACGTGGTATTAAACATGGTATTAAAAATGGTATTAAACATGGTATTAAACATGGAATTACACGTGGTATTAAACCTGGTATTAAACATGGTATTAAACCTAGTATTAAACATGGTAATAAACATGGTATTAAACCTGGTATTAAACCTAGTATTAAACGTGGTATTAAACGTGGTATTAAACATGGTAATATACATGGTATTAAACCTGGTATTAAATCTGGTATTAAACCTGGTATTAAACCTGGTATTAAACGTGGTATTAAAGCTAGCATTAAACATGGTAAAAAAAACTGGTACTAAACATGGTATTAAACCTAGTATTAAACATGGTATTAAACGTGGTATTAAACATGGTATTAAACGTGGTATTAGACATGGTATTACACCTGGTATTAAACCTGATATTAAACATGGTATTAAACCTAGTAATAAACCTGGTATTAAACATGGTATTAAACATGGTATTAAACATGGTATTAAACCTGGTATTAAACCTGATATTAAACCTAGTATTAAACATGGTATTAAACCTGGTATTAAACCTGGTATTAAACATGGTATTAAACATGGTATTAAACATGGTATTAAACATGGTATTAAAGCTAGTATTAAACATGGTATTAAACATGGTATTAAAGCTAGTATTAAACATGGTATTAAACCTAGTATTAAACATGGTATTAAACATGGTATTAAACCTAGTATTAAACCTGGTATTAAACCTAGTATTCAACCTGATATTAAACCTGGTAATAAACCTGGTATTAAACATGGTATTAAACATGGTATTACACATGGTATTAAACCTAGTATTAAACCTGGTATTAAACGTGGTATTAAACATGGTATTAAACCTGGTATTAAACCTGGTATTAAACATGGTATTAAACCTGGTATTAAACATGGTATTAAACATGGTATTAAACATGGTATTAAACCTGGTATTAAACATGGTATTAAACCTAGTATTAAACATGGTATTAAACCTGGTATTAAACCTGGCATTAAACCTAGTATTAAACCTGGTATTAAACCTGGTATTAAACCTAGTATTAAACCTAGTATTAAACATGGTATTAAACATGGTATTAAACCTAGTATTAAACATGGTATTAAACCTAGTATTAAACATGGTATTAAACATGGTATTAAACCTGGTATTAAACATGGTATTAAACATGGTATTAAACCTGGTATTAAACATGGTATTAAACCTAGTATTAAACATGGTATTAAACCTGGTATTAAACCTGGTATTAAACCTAGTATTAAACCTGGTATTAAACCTGGTATTAAACCTAGTATTAAACCTAGTATTAAACATGGTATTAAACATGGTATTAAACCTAGTATTAAACATGGTATTAAACATGGTATTAAACCTAGTATTAAACATGGTATTAAACATGGTATTAAACCTAGTATTAAACGTGGTATTAAACATGGTATTAAACCTAGTATTAAACATGGTATTAAACATGGTATTAAACCTAGTATTAAACGTGGTATTAAACGTGGCATTAAACGTGGTCTTAAACATGGTTTTCAACATGGTATTAAACGTGGTATTAAACCTAGTATTAAACGTGGTATTAAACGTGGTATTAAACATGGTATTAAACCTAGTATTAAACATGGTATTAAACGTGGTATTAAAGGGATATGATATAAACACCTCAAATAGTCTTGAGGAATGCAATCATTATCTGCAAATGGATAATATGAATGGAAAATAGATCCAGTGAAATGCTCCAGTTATCATGAGGTAAAGAATACTACAATATCTAGTATGAAAGTGATGTCTAGTACAGTGACTCCTCCCCCTGGACTGTGATGTCCGTCTGCTACTCCTGTACAGACTACTGCTATTGTTGGTGTTGTTTACAGTGTTGTTATTTAAAGTGAGAACTCCTCCCCACTGGACTGTGATGTCAGTCTGCTGCTCCTGTACAGAACACTGCTGTTGTTGTTGTTATTGACAACGGTAGCACCATGACAACAACCCTTCAACATTCTCTTCAGGTGGTTCCGGAACTTGACCCCAACGAACACGTAGAACAAAGGGTTGAGACAGCAGTAGGAGAACGCCAGCAGCCTGGTCACATAGAAGGAGTAGTCCAACGTGGTGCTGGTGACACACTCGTTCCATTGTGTTGTGGATGAATCAGCACCGCCGCCATCTTGACTCTTATACACCAGCGTCCTGAGGAAGATGACCACATTGTACGGCGCCCAGCCCACAAAGAAAACCAGGACCAGGCCGAAGACCAGCCTGGCGGTCCTCTGGCTCCTCCTGTCTCCTCCGTTCCTCTGGCGTCTAACTCTAACCCTGGGTCTCAGGAGGCGGACTAGAATCTGACTGTAACAGACACACACCACTAATAATGTCACTATGAACAGGATGTTCTGCTGGTAGACCCCCCACAGCCTCCAGCTGACATCTGCAACCTCACAGTACCGCTGTTCACCACTAGGGGCGTTAGAGTCACTAGGCCCATCAGGGTCGGGGTTGTTAGGGTCCAGAGGGCCTTTAAGATCAGTAGAATCAGTGATGATGAACTTGGTAAAGATGAGAGCTGGCATAGCAGCTAACAGACTGACGGTCCAGACGACCAATGATACGACAGCGCTCCAGGTGCCCTGAGAGTGGGAGGGGCCTGACACCAGGTAAGACAGGGGGTGGAGCACGGCCAGGTAACGATGCAGCGTCATTAGGATGAGGAAGATGCCACTGCTGTAGTAGCCAGCATAGAACAGGAAGCTAACCGCCTTACACGTGAGGTCACCGTAGCTCCAGCCAATCAGGTGATAGGAGACCCAGAAGGGGAGGCCGCAGGTGAACACCAGGTCAGACAACGCCAGGTTCATCATGAACGCATTTGTCAATGACCGAAGATGCTCGTACCTGGGAAAGAAGCAGAGACACAACACTATTTTAAACACCCTGAAACCCTGACGAAGACTACAGTAATAGTCCTAACTTGTAACCCTGATGAAGACTACAGTAATAGTCCTACCCTATAACCCTGATGAAGACTACAGTAATAGTCCTACCCTATAACACTGATGAAGACTACAGTAATAGTCCTACTCTGTAACCCTGATGAAGACAACAGTAATAGTCCTAACTTGTAACCCTGATGAAGACTACAGTAATAGTCCTAACTTGTAACCCTGATGAAGACAACAGTAATAGTCCTAACTTGTAACCCTGATGAAGACTACAGTAATAGTCCTACCCTGTAACCCTGATGAAGACTACAGTAAGAGTTATGGTTTAAACTAGGCTCTCCAACCCTTTTCCAAGAGAGATACCCTTCTGTAGGTTTTCACTCCTACCCTGTTACTGGAGAGATACCATCCTGGAGGTTTTAACTCCAACCCTGTTCCTGGAGAGATACCCTCCTGTAGGTTTTAACTTCAACCCTGTTCCTGGAGAGATACCCTCCTGTAGGTTTTAACTCCAACCCTGTTCCTGGAGAGATACCCTCCTGTAGGTTTTAACTCCAACCCTGTTCCTGGAGAGATACCCTCCTGTAGGTTTTAACTCCAACCCTGTTCCTGGAGAGATACCCTCCTGTAGGTTTTAACTCCAATCCTGTTCTTGGAGAGATACCATCCTGGAGGTTTTAACTCCAACCCTGTTCCTGGAGAGATACTCTCCTGTAGGTTTTTGCTCCAACCCTATTCCTGGAGAGATACTCTCCTGTAGGTTTTCGCTCCAACCCCAGTTGTAACTAACCTGATTCAGTTTTCAACCAAATAATTATAAGAATCCGGTGTGCTAGATTAGGATTGGAGTGAAAACCTACAGGATGGTAGTTCTCCAGGAACTGGGTTAGAGCGCCCTGAACTAGGCTATTAGGCAGTGAGGAAGACCCCACTCCTTCAGATAACACAGACCACTGAGGAAGACTCCACTCCTTCAGATAACACAGACCCCTGAGAAGACCCCACTCCTTCAGGTAACACAGACCACTGAGGAAGACCCCACTCCTTCAGATTAGCACAATACTTTCTCCATCCTGTCACTAGTTACCTCGCTCTCTCAAAACAAGATGCATGACAAGAGCAGCAAGCCAAGTTAAAATGAGGAAGATTTTCATGATCTATTTCTCATCATCAGACTGTCCTACCTGGCCAGAATCACCAGCACCAGCAGGTTACCCACAAGGCTTAGCACAATGACCACGGAGAGGACCATGGGTGTGACGAGGGCTCCGAACCTGACCACGTCTGTCTTGGAGCAGCGTTCATCCCCGTACTCTTCGTCATAGTCGGCGCTGCCGTAGAAATCAGTGGTGACATTGGTTCCATTGCCGTAGTTGGGGGTAGTAGGTCTCAATCCTTCTTCTACAGTGCTATACATGTTCCCTGTAGGAAACCTCTGAAATTGAAAAAGTCTTAATGAGTGAGATTCCTATAAGGGGAAAACGATTCAACTATACCCAGTAACAATGACATCCTGAAATACTAATAAATATTCCATTATATTTGACCTACAATGGTATCAGTTCCTGTTTTAGTAGCTCCTAGTCTAAGTCAGTCAATCTGGTTTACTAAACAATATATCTCCATGAGCGACACAATCATATCTGTGATAAAGTGTTACAAGCTGAAGTGAACAGTAATCATTTCAAATATACTGAACAAAAATAGAAACGCAACCCGCAACAATTTCAAAGATTTTACTGAGTTACCATTCATATCAGGGGCATAACTTTTACTGGGGATGGGGGGTCAAGTCCCACGTTCTGAAATGGCATTTTTGTCCACCCCAGTTTGAATAACTGGGTTGGTCCAACTAGTCCAACCCAACCACAGTCCTATCCACTACCTCAAGGACTGGTCCAACCCAACCACAGTCCTATCCACTACCTCAAGGACTGGTCCAACCACAGTGCTACCCACTACCACAAGGACTGATCCAACCCAACCACAGTCCTACCCACTACCTCAAGGACTGGTCCAACCCAACCACAGTCCTATCCACTACCTCAAGGACTGGTCCAACCACAGTGCTACCCACTACCACAAGGACTGGTCCAACCCAACCACAGTCCTATCCACTACCTCAAGGACTGGTCCAACCACAGTGCTACCCACTACCACAAGGACTGATCCAACCCAACCACAGTCCTACCCACTACCTCAAGGACTGGTCCAACCCAACCACAGTCCTATCCACTACCTCAAGGACTGGTCCAACCCAACCGCAGTCCTACCCACTACCTCAAGGACTGGTCCAACCCAACCACAGTCCTATCCACTACCTCAAGGACTGGTCCAACCCAACCGCAGTCCTACCCACTACCACAAGGACTGGTCCAACCCAACCACAGTCCTATCCACTACCTCAAGGACTGGTCCAACCACAGTCCTACCCACTAGCACAAGGACTGGCCCAACCCGACCGCAGTCCTACCCACTACCTCAAGGACTGGTCCAACCCAACCGCAGTCCTACCCACTACCTAAAGGACTGGTCCAACCCAACCGCAGTCCTATCCACTACCTCAAGGACTGGTCCAACCACAGTAATACCCACTACCACAAGGACTGGTCCAACCCAACCAAAGTCCTACCCACTACCTAAAGGACTGGTCCAACCCAACCGCAGTCCTATCCACTACCTCAAGGACTGGTCCAACCACAGTCCTACCCAATACCACAAGGACTGGTCCAACCCAACCACAGTCCTACCCACTACCTCAAGGACTGGTCCAACCCAACCACAGTCCTATCCACTACCTCAAGGACTGGTCCAACCCAACCGCAGTCCTACCCACTACCTCAAGGACTGGTCCAACCCAACCACAGTCCTATCCACTACCTCAAGGACTGGTCCAACCCAACCGCAGTCCTACCCACTACCACAAGGACTGGTCCAACCCAACCATAGTCCTATCCACTACCTCAAGGACTGGTCCAACCACAGTCCTACCCACTAGCACAAGGACTGGCCCAACCCGACCGCAGTCCTACCCACTACCTCAAGGACTGGTCCAACCAAACCGCAGTCCTACCCACTACCACAAGGACTGGTCCAACCCAACCACAGTCCTATCCACTACCTCAAGGACTGGTCCAACCACAGTCCTACCCACTACCTCAAGGACTGGTCCAACCCAACCACAGTCCTATCCACTACCTCAAGGACTGGTCCAACCCAACCACAGTCCTACCCACTACCTCAAGGACTGGTCCAACCACAGTCCTATCCACTACCACAAGGACTGGTCCAACCCAACCACAGTCCTACCCACTACCTCAAGGACTGGTCCAACCCAAACACAGTCCTATCCACTACCTCAAGGACTGGTCCAACCCAACCGCAGTCCTACCCACTACCTCAAGGACTGGTCCAACCCAACCACAGTCCTATCCACTACCTCAAGGACTGGTCCAACCCACCCGCAGTCCTACCCACTACCACAAGGACTGGTCCAACCCAACCACAGTCCTATCCACTACCTCAAGGACTGGTCCAACCACAGTCCTACCCACTAGCACAAGGACTGGCCCAACCCGACCGCAGTCCTACCCACTACCTCAAGGACTGGTCCAACCCAACCGCAGTCCTACCCACTACCTCAAGGACTGGTCCAACCACAGTCCTACCCACTACCTCAAGGACTGGTCCAACCACAGTCCTACCCACTACCACAAGGACTGGTCCAACCCAACCACAGTCCTACCCACTACCTCAAGGACTGGTCCAGCCGCAGTCCTACCCACTACCTCAAGGACTGGTCCAACCCAACCACAGTCCTACCCACTACCACATGGACTGGTCCAACCCCAGTCCTATCGACTACCTCAAGGACTGGTCCAACCCAACCACTGTCCTACCCACAACCTCAAGGACTAGTCCAACCCAACCACAGTCCTATAAACTACCTCAAGGACTGGTCCAACCCAACCGCAGTCCTACCCACTACCTCAAGGACTGGTCCAACCCAACCGCAGTCCTATCCACTACCTCAAGGACTGGTCCAACCACAGTCCTACCCACTACCACAAGGACTGGTCCAACCCAACCAAAGTCCTACCCACTACCTAAAGGACTGGTCCAAACCAACCGCAGTCCTATCCACTACCTCAAGGACTGGTCCAACCACAGTCCTGCCCACTACCACAAGGACTGGTCCAACCCAACCACAGTCCTACCCACTACCTCAAGGACTGGTCCAACCCAACCACAGTCCTATCCACTACCTCAAGGACTGGTCCAACCCAACCGCAGTCCTACCCACTACCTCAAGGACTGGTCCAACCCAACCACAGTCCTATCCACTACCTCAAGGACTGGTCCAACCCAACCGCAGTCCTACCCACTACCACAAGGACTGGTCCAACCCAACCATAGTCCTATCCACTACCTCAAGGACTGGTCCAACCACAGTCCTACCCACTAGCACAAGGACTGGCCCAACCCGACCGCAGTCCTACCCACTACCTCAAGGACTGGTCCAACCCAACCGCAGTCCTACCCACTACCACAAGGACTGGTCCAACCCAACCATAGTCCTATCCACTACCTCAAGGACTGGTCCAACCACAGTCCTACCCACTAGCACAAGGACTGGCCCAACCCGACCGCAGTCCTACCCACTACCTCAAGGACTGGTCCAACCAAACCGCAGTCCTACCCACTACCACAAGGACTGGTCCAACCCAACCACAGTCCTATCCACTACCTCAAGGACTGGTCCAACCACAGTCCTACCCACTACCTCAAGGACTGGTCCAACCCAACCACAGTCCTATCCACTACCTCAAGGACTGGTCCAACCCAACCACAGTCCTACCCACTACCTCAAGGACTGGTCCAACCCAACCACAGTCCTATCCACTACCTCAAGGACTGGTCCAACCACAGTCCTACCCACTACCTCAAGGACTGGTCCAACCCAACCACAGTCCTATCCACTACCTCAAGGACTGGTCCAACCCAACCACAGTCCTACCCACTACCTCAAGGACTGGTCCAACCACAGTCCTATCCACTACCACAAGGACTGGTCCAACCCAACCACAGTCCTACCCACTACCTCAAGGACTGGTCCAACCCAAACACAGTCCTATCCACTACCTCAAGGACTGGTCCAACCCAACCGCAGTCCTACCCACTACCTCAAGGACTGGTCCAACCCAACCACAGTCCTATCCACTACCTCAAGGACTGGTCCAACCCAACCGCAGTCCTACCCACTACCACAAGGACTGGTCCAACCCAACCACAGTCCTATCCACTACCTCAAGGACTGGTCCAACCACAGTCCTACCCACTAGCACAAGGACTGGCCCAACCCGACCGCAGTCCTACCCACTACCTCAAGGACTGGTCCAACCCAACCGCAGTCCTACCCACTACCTCAAGGACTGGTCCAACCACAGTCCTACCCACTACCTCAAGGACTGGTCCAACCACAGTCCTACCCACTACCACAAGGACTGGTCCAACCCAACCACAGTCCTACCCACTACCTCAAGGACTGGTCCAGCCGCAGTCCTACCCACTACCTCAAGGACTGGTCCAACCCAACCACAGTCCTACCCACTACCACATGGACTGGTCCAACCCCAGTCCTATCGACTACCTCAAGGACTGGTCCAACCCAACCACTGTCCTACCCACAACCTCAAGGACTAGTCCAACCCAACCACAGTCCTATAAACTACCTGAAGGACTGGTCCAAAACAACCACAGTCCTACCCACTACCTCAAGGACTGGTCCAACCCAACCACAGTCCTACCACTACCTCAAGGACTGGTCCAACCACAGTCCTATCCACTACCTCAAGGACTGGTCCAACCCAACCCCAGTCCTATCCACTACCTCAAGGACTGGTCCAACCCAACCACAGTCCTATCCACTACCTCAAGGACGGGTCCAACCACAGTCCTACCCACTACCACAAGGACTGGTCAAACCCAACCGCAGTCCTACCCACTACCACAAGGACTGGTCCAACCCAACCACAGTCCTATCCACTACCTCAAGGACTGGTCCAACCACAGTCCTACCCACTAGCACAAGGACTGGCCCAACCCGACCACAGTCCTACCCACTACCTCAAGGACTGGTCCAACCCAACCGCAGTCCTACCCACTACCTCAAGGACTGGTCCAACCCAACCGCAGTCCTATCCACTACCTCAAGGACTGGTCCAACCACAGTCCTACCCACTACCAAAAGGACTGGTCCAACCCAACCAAAGTCCTACCCACTACCTAAAGGACTGGTCCAAACCAACCGCAGTCCTATCCACTACCTCAAGGACTGGTCCAACCACAGTCCTACCCACTACCACAAGGACTGGTCCAACCCAACCACAGTCCTACCCACTACCTCAAGGACTGGTCAAACCCAACCACAGTCCTATCCACTACCTCAAGGACTGGTCCAACCCAACCGCAGTCCTACCCACTACCTCAAGGACTGGTCCAACCCAACCACAGTCCTATCCACTACCTCAAGGACTGGTCCAACCCAACCGCAGTCCTACCCACTACCACAAGGACTGGTCCAACCCAACCATAGTCCTATCCACTACCTCAAGGACTGGTCCAACCACAGTCCTACCCACTAGCACAAGGACTGGCCCAACCCGACCGCAGTCCTACCCACTACCTCAAGGACTGGTCCAACCAAACCGCAGTCCTACCCACTACCACAAGGACTGGTCCAACCCAACCACAGTCCTATCCACTACCTCAAGGACTGGTCCAACCACAGTCCTACCCACTACCTCAAGGACTGGTCCAACCCAACCACAGTCCTATCCACTACCTCAAGGACTGGTCCAACCCAACCACAGTCCTACCCACTACCTCAAGGACTGGTCCAACCACAGTCCTATCCACTACCACAAGGACTGGTCCAACCCAACCACAGTCCTACCCACTACCTCAAGGACTGGTCCAACCCAAACACAGTCCTATCCACTACCTCAAGGACTGGTCCAACCCAACCGCAGTCCTACCCACTACCTCAAGGACTGGTCCAACCCAACCACAGTCCTATCCACTACCTCAAGGACTGGTCCAACCCAACCGCAGTCCTACCCACTACCACAAGGACTGGTCCAACCCAACCACAGTCCTATCCACTACCTCAAGGACTGGTCCAACCACAGTCCTACCCACTAGCACAAGGACTGGCCCAACCCGACCGCAGTCCTACCCACTACCTCAAGGACTGGTCCAACCCAACCGCAGTCCTACCCACTACCTCAAGGACTGGTCCAACCACAGTCCTACCCACTACCTCAAGGACTGGTCCAACCACAGTCCTACCCACTACCACAAGGACTGGTCCAACCCAACCACAGTCCTACCCACTAGCTCAAGGACTGGTCCAGCCGCAGTCCTACCCACTACCTCAAGGACTGGTCCAACCCAACCACAGTCCTACCCACTACCTCATGGACTGGTCCAACCCCAGTCCTATCGACTACCTCAAGGACTGGTCCAACCCAACCACTGTCCTACCCACAACCTCAAGGACTAGTCCAACCCAACCACAGTCCTATAAACTACCTGAAGGACTGGTCCAAAACAACCACAGTCCTACCCACTACCTCAAGGACTGGTCCAACCCAACCACAGTCCTACCACTACCTCAAGGACTGGTCCAACCACAGTCCTATCCACTACCTCAAGGACTGGTCCAACCCAACCCCAGTCCTATCCACTACCTCAAGGACTGGTCCAACCCAACCACAGTCCTATCCACTACCTCAAGGACGGGTCCAACCACAGTCCTACCCACTACCACAAGGACTGGTCCAACCCAACCGCAGTCCTACCCACTACCACAAGGACTGGTCCAACCACAGTCCTACCCACTAGCACAAGGACTGGCCCAACCCGACCGCAGTCCTACCCACTACCTCAAGGACTGGTCCAACCCAACCGCAGTCCTACCCACTACCTCAAGGACTGGTCCAACCCAACCGCAGTCCTATCCACTACCTCAAGGACTGGTCCAACCACAGTCCTACCCACTACCACAAGGACTGGTCCAACCCAACCAAAGTCCTACCCACTACCTAAAGGACTGGTCCAACCCAACCGCAGTCCTATCCACTACCTCAAGGACTGGTCCAACCACAGTCCTACCCACTACCACAAGGACTGGTCCAACCCAACCACAGTCCTACCCACTACCTCAAGGACTGGTCCAACCCAACCACAGTCCTATCCACTACCTCAAGGACTGGTCCAACCCAACCGCAGTCCTACCCACTACCTCAAGGACTGGTCCAACCCAACCACAGTCCTATCCACTACCTCAAGGACTGGTCCAACCCAACCACAGTCCTACCCACTAGCACAAGGACTGGCCCAACCCGACCACAGTCCTACCCACTACCTCAAGGCCTGGTCCAACCCAACCGCAGTCCTACCCACTACCACAAGGACTGGTCCAACCCAACCACAGTCCTACCCACTACCTCAAGGACTGGTCCAACCCAACCACAGTCCTATCCACTACCTCAAGGACTGGTCCAACCCAACCACAGTCCTACCCACTACCTCAAGGACTGGTCCAACCACAGTCCTATCCACTACCACAAGGACTGGTCCAACCCAACCACAGTCCTACCCACTACCTCAAGGACTGGTCCAACCCAACCACAGTCCTATCCACTACCTCAAGGACTGGTCCAACCCAAACGCAGTCCTATCCACTACCTCAAGGACTGGTCCAACCCAACCACAGTCCTATCCACTACCTCAAGGACTGGTCCAACCCAACCGCAGTCCTACCCACTACCACAAGGACTGGTCCAACCCAACCACAGTCCTATCCACTACCTCAAGGACTGGTCCAACCACAGTCCTACCCACTAGCACAAGGACTGGCCCAACCCGACCGCAGTCCTACCCACTACCTCAAGGACTGGTCCAACCCAACCGCAGTCCTACCCACTACCTCAAGGACTGGTCCAACCACAGTCCTACCCACTACCTCAAGGACTGGTCCAACCACAGTCCTACCCACTACCACAAGGACTGGTCCAACCCAACCACAGTCCTACCCACTACCTCAAGGACTGGTCCAACCGCAGTCCTACCCACTACCTCAAGGACTGGTCCAACCCAACCACAGTCCTACCCACTACCACATGGACTGGTCCAACCCCAGTCCTATCGACTACCTCAAGGACTGGTCCAACCCAACCACAGTCCTACCCACAACCTCAAGGACTAGTCCAACCCAACCACAGTCCTATACACTACCTGAAGGACTGGTCCAAAACAACCACAGTCCTACCCACTACCTCAAGGACTGGTCCAACCCAACCACAGTCCTACCACTACCTCAAGGACTGGTCCAACCACAGTCCTATCCACTACCTCAAGGACTGGTCCAACCCAACCCCAGTCCTATCCACTACCTCAAGGACTGGTCCAACCCAACCACAGTCCTATCCACTACCTCAAGGACGGGTCCAACCACAGTCCTACCCACTACCACAAGGACTGGTCCAACCCAACCGCAGTCCTACCCACAACCACAAGGACTGGTCCAACCACAGTCCTACCCACTAGCACAAGGACTTGCCCAACCCGACCGCAGTCCTACCCACTACCTCAAGGACTGGTCCAACCCAACCGCAGTCCTACCCACTACCTCAAGGACTGGTCCAACCCAACCGCAGTCCTATCCACTACCTCAAGGACTGGTCCAACCACAGTCCTACCCACTACCACAAGGACTGGTCCAACCCAACCAAAGTCCTACCCACTACCTAAAGGACTGGTCCAACCCAACCGCAGTCCTATCCACTACCTCAAGGACTGGTCCAACCACAGTCCTACCCACTACCACAAGGACTGGTCCAACCCAACCACAGTCCTACCCACTACCTCAAGGACTGGTCCAACCCAACCACAGTCCTATCCACTACCTCAAGGACTGGTCCAACCCAACCGCAGTCCTACCCACTACCTCAAGGACTGGTCCAACCCAACCACAATCCTATCCACTACCTCAAGGACTGGTCCAACCCAACCGCAGTCCTACCCACTACCACAAGGACTGGTCCAACCCAACCATAGTCCTATCCACTACCTCAAGGACTGGTCCAACCACAGTCCTACCCACTACCTCAAGGACTGGTCCAACCCAACCACAGTCCTATCCACTACCTCAAGGACTGGTCCAACCCAACCACAGTCCTACCCACTACCTCAAGGACTGGTCCAACCACAGTCCTATCCACTACCACAAGGACTGGTCCAACCCAACCACAGTCCTACCCACTACCTCAAGGACTGGTCCAACCCAAACACAGTCCTATCCACTACCTCAAGGACTGGTCCAACCCAACCGCAGTCCTACCCACTACCTCAAGGACTGGTCCAACCCAACCACAGTCCTATCCACTACCTCAAGGACTGGTCCAACCCAACCGCAGTCCTACCCACTACCACAAGGACTGGTCCAACCCAACCACAGTCCTATCCACTACCTCAAGGACTGGTCCAACCACAGTCCTACCCACTAGCACAAGGACTGGCCCAACCCGACCGCAGTCCTACCCACTACCTCAAGGACTGGTCCAACCCAACCGCAGTCCTACCCACTACCTCAAGGACTGGTCCAACCACAGTCCTACCCACTACCTCAAGGACTGGTCCAACCACAGTCCTACCCACTACCACAAGGACTGGTCCAACCCAACCACAGTCCTACCCACAACCTCAAGGACTGGTCCAGCCGCAGTCCTACCCACTACCTCAAGGACTGGTCCAACCCAACCACAGTCCTACCCACTACCACATGGACTGGTCCAACCCCAGTCCTATCGACTACCTCAAGGACTGGTCCAAACCAACCACTGTCCTACCCACAACCTCAAGGACTAGTCCAACCCAACCACAGTCCTATACACTACCTGAAGGACTGGTCCAAAACAACCACAGTCCTACCCACTACCTCAAGGACTGGTCCAACCCAACCACAGTCCTACCACTACCTCAAGGACTGGTCCAACCACAGTCCTATCCACTACCTCAAGGACTGGTCCAACCCAACCCCAGTTCTATCCACTACCTCAAGGACTGGTCCAACCCAACCACAGTCCTATCCACTACCTCAAGGACGGGTCCAACCACAGTCCTACCCACTACCACAAGGACTGGTCCAACCCAACCGCAGTCCTACCCACTACCTCAAGGACTGGCCCAACCCGACCGCAGTCCTACCCACTACCTCAAGGACTGGTCCAACCCAACCGCAGTCCTACCCACTACCTCAAGGACTGGTCCAACCACAGTCCTACCCACTACCTCAAGGACTGGTCCAACCACAGTCCTACCCACTACCACAAGGACTGGTCCAACCCAACCACAGTCCTACCCACTACCTCAAGGACTGGTCCAGCCGCAGTCCTACCCACTACCTCAAGGACTGGTCCAACCCAACCACAGTCCTACCCACTACCACATGGACTGGTCCAACCCCAGTCCTATCGACTACCTCAAGGACTGGTCCAAACCAACCACAGTCCTACCCACAACCTCAAGGACTAGTCCAACCCAACCACAGTCCTATACACTACCTGAAGGACTGGTCCAAAACAACCACAGTCCTACCCACTACCTCAAGGACTGGTCCAACCCAACCACAGTCCTACCACTACCTCAAGGACTGGTCCAACCACAGTCCTATCCACTACCTCAAGGACTGGTCCAACCCAACCCCAGTTCTATCCACTACCTCAAGGACTGGTCCAACCCAACCACAGTCCTATCCACTACCTCAAGGACGGGTCCAACCACAGTCCTACCCACTACCACAAGGACTGGTCCAACCCAACCGCAGTCCTACCCACTACCACAAGGACTGGTCCAACCACAGTCCTATCCACTACCTCAAGGACTGGTCCAACCCAACCCCAGTCCTATCCACTACCTCAAGGACTGGTCCAACCCAACCACAGTCCTACCCACTACCTCAAGGACTAGTCCAACCCAACCACAGTCCTATCCACTACCTCAAGGACTCGTCCAACCCAACCGCAGGCCTACCTACTACCTCAAGGACTGGTCCAACCCAACCACAGTCCTATCCACCACCTCAAGGACTGGTCCAACCCAACCACAGTCCTACCCACTACCACAAGGACTGGTCCAACCCAACCACAGTCCTATCCACTACCTCAAGGACTGGTCCAACCACAGTCCTACCCACTAGCACAAGGACTGGCCCAACCCGACCACAGTCCTACCCACTACCTCAAGGACTAGTCCAACCCAACCACAGTCCTATCCACTAACTCAAGGACTCGTCCAACCCAACCGCAGGCCTACCCACTACCTCAAGGACTGGTCCAACCCAACCACAGTCCTATCCACTACCTCAAGGACTGGTCCAACCCAACCACAGTCCTACCCACTACCACAAGGACTGGTCCAACCCAACCACAGTCCTATCCACTACCTCAAGGACTGGTCCAACCACAGTCCTACCCACTAGCACAAGGACTGGCCCAACCCGACCACAGTCCTACCCACTACCTCAAGGCCTGGTCCAACCCAACCGCAGTCCTACCCACTACCACAAGGACTGGTCCAACCCAACCACAGTCCTACCCACTACCTCAAGGACTGGTCCAACCCAACCACAGTCCTATCCACTACCTCAAGGACTGGTCCAACCCAACCACAGTCCTACCCACTACCTCAAGGACTGGTCCAACCACAGTCCTATCCACTACCACAAGGACTGGTCCAACCCAACCACAGTCCTACCCACTACCTCAAGGACTGGTCCAACCCAACCACAGTCCTATCCACTACCTCAAGGACTGGTCCAACCCAAACGCAGTCCTATCCACTACCTCAAGGACTGGTCCAACCCAACCACAGTCCTATCCACTACCTCAAGGACTGGTCCAACCCAACCGCAGTCCTACCCACTACCAGAAGGACTGGTCCAACCCAACCACAGTCCTATCCACTACCTCAAGGACTGGTCCAACCACAGGCCTACCCACTAGCACAAGGACTGGCCCAACCCGACCGCAGTCCTACCCACTACCTCAAGGACTGGTCCAACCCAACCGCAGTCCTACCCACTACCTCAAGGACTGGTCCAACCACAGTCCTACCCACTACCTCAAGGACTGGTCCAACCACAGTCCTACCCACTACCACAAGGACTGGTCCAACCCAACCACAGTCCTACCCACTACCTCAAGGACTGGTACAACCGCAGTCCTACCCACTACCTCAAGGACTGGTCCAACCCAACCACAGTCCTACCCACTACCACATGGACTGGTCCAACCCCAGTCCTATCGACTACCTCAAGGACTGGTCCAACCCAACCACAGTCCTACCCACAACCTCAAGGACTAGTCCAACCCAACCACAGTCCTATACACTACCTGAAGGACTGGTCCAAAACAACCACAGTCCTACCCACTACCTCAAGGACTGGTCCAACCCAACCACAGTCCTACCACTACCTCAAGGACTGGTCCAACCACAGTCCTATCCACTACCTCAAGGACTGGTCCAACCCAACCCCAGTCCTATCCACTACCTCAAGGACTGGTCCAACCCAACCACAGTCCTATCCACTACCTCAAGGACGGGTCCAACCACAGTCCTACCCACTACCACAAGGACTGGTCCAACCCAACCGCAGTCCTACCCACTACCACAAGGACTGGTCCAACCACAGTCCTACCCACTACCACAAGGACTGGACCAACCACAGTCCTATCCACTACCTCAAGGACTGGTCCAACCCAACCCCAGTCCTATCCACTACCTCAAGGACTGGTCCAACCCAACCACAGTCCTACCCACTACCTCAAGGACTAGTCCAACCGAACCACAGTCCTATCCACTACCTCAAGGACTGGTCCAACCCAACCACAGTCCTATCCACCACCTCAAGGACGGGTTCAACCACAGTCCTACCCACTACCACAAGGACTGGTCCAACCCAACCGCAGTCCTACCCACTACCACAAGGACTGGTCCAACCACAGTCCTACCCACTACCACAAGGACTGGTCCAACCACAGTCCTATCCACTACCTCAAGGACTGGTCCAACCCAACCCCAGTCCTATCCACTACCTCAAGGACTGGTCCAACCCAACCACAGTCCTACCCACTACCTCAAGGACTAGTCCAACCGAACCACAGTCCTATCCACTACCTCAAGGACTCGTCCAACCCAACCGCAGGCCTACCCACTACCTCAAGGACTGGTCCAACCCAACCACAGTCCTACCCACTACCACAAGGACTGGTCCAACCCAACCACAGTCCTATCCACTACCTCAAGGACTGGTCCAACCACAGTCCTACCCACTAGCACAAGGACTGGCCCAACCCGACCACAGTCCTACCCACTACCTCAAGGACTAGTCCAACCCAACCACAGTCCTATCCACTAACTCAAGGACTCGTCCAACCCAACCGCAGGCCTACCCACTACCTCAAGGACTGGTCCAACCCAACCACAGTCCTATCCACTACCTCAAGGACTGGTCCAACCCAACCGCAGTCCTACCCACTACCACAAGGACTGGTCCAACCCAACCACAGTCCTATCCACTACCTCAAGGACTGGTCCAACCACAGTCCTACCCACTAGCACAAGGACTGGCCCAACCCGACCACAGTCCTACCCACTACCTCAAGGACTGGTCCAACCCAACCGCAGTCCTACCCACTACCTCAAGGACTGGTCCAACCACAGTCCTACCCACTACCTCAAGGACTGGTCCTACCACAGTCCTACCCACTACCACAAGGACTGGTCCAACCCAACCACAGTCCTACCCACTACCTCAAGGACTGGTCCAACCGCAGTCCTACCCACTACCTCAAGGACTGGTCCAACCCAACCACAGTCCTACCCACTACCACATGGACTGGTACAACCACAGTCCTACCCACTACCACATGGACTGGTCCAACCACAGTCCTACCCACTACCTCAAGTTCTGGTCCAAGCCAACCGCAGTCCTACCCACTACCTCAAGGACTGGTCCAACCACAGTCCTACCCACTACCTCAAGGACTGGTCCAGCCACAGTCCTACCCACTACCCCAAGGACTGGTCCAACTGCAGTCCTACCCACTACCACAAGGACTGGTCCAACCCAACTGCAGTCCTACCCACTACCACATGGACTGGTCCAACCACAGATCTACCCACTACCTCAAGGACTGGTCCAACCCAACCACAGTCCTACCCACTATCTCAAGGACTGGTCCAACCACAGTCCTACCCACTACCTCAAGGACTGGTCCAACCCAACCACAGTCCTACCCACTACCTCAAGGACTGGTCCAACCCAACCACAGTCCTACCCACTACCTCAAGGACTGGTCCAACCACAGTCCTACCCACTACCACATGGACTGGTCCAACCACAGTCCTACCCACTACCACATGGACTGGTCCAACCACAGTCCTACCCACTACCTCAAGGACTGGTCCAAGCCAACCGCAGTCCTACCCACTACCTCAAGGACTGGTCCAACCACAGTCCTACCCACTACCTCAAGGACTGGTCCAGCCACAGTCCTACCCACTACCTCAAGGACTGGTCCAACTGCAGTCCTACCCACTACCACAAGGACTGGTCCAACCCAACTGCAGTCCTACCCACTACCTCAAGGACTGGTCCAACCACAGTCCTACCCACTACCTCAAGGACTGGTCCAACCACAGTCCTACCCACTACCTCAAGGACTGGTCCAGCCACAGTCCTACCCACTACCTCAAGGACTGGTCCAACCACAGTCCTATCCACTAACTCAAGGACTCGTCCAACCCAACCGCAGGCCTACCCACTACCTCAAGGACTGGTCCAACCCAACCACAGTCCTATCCACTACCTCAAGGACTGGTCCAACCCAACCACAGTCCTACCCACTACCACAAGGACTGGTCCAACCCATCCACAGTCCTATCCACTACCTCAAGGACTGGTCCAACCACAGTCCTACCCACTAGCACAAGGACTGGCCCAACCCGACCACAGTCCTACCCACTACCTCAAGGCCTGGTCCAACCCAACCGCAGTCCTACCCACTACCACAAGGACTGGTCCAACCCAACCACAGTCCTACCCACTACCTCAAGGACTGGTCCAACCCAACCACAGTCCTATCCACTACCTCAAGGACTGGTCCAACCCAACCACAGTCCTACCCACTACCTCAAGGACTGGTCCAACCACAGTCCTATCCACTACCACAAGGAATGGTCCAACCCAACCACAGTCCTACCCACTACCTCAATGACTGGTCCAACCCAACCACAGTCCTATCCACTACCTCAAGGACTGGTCCAACCCAAACGCAGTCCTATCCACTACCTCAAGGACTGGTCCAACCCAACCACAGTCCTATCCACTACCTCAAGGACTGGTCCAACCCAACCGCAGTCCTACCCACTACCACAAGGACTGGTCCAACCCAACCACAGTCCTATCCACTACCTCAAGGACTGGTCCAACCACAGTCCTACCCACTAGCACAAGGACTGGCCCAACCCGACCGCAGTCCTACCCACTACCTCAAGGACTGGTCCAACCCAACCGCAGTCCTACCCACTACCTCAAGGACTGGTCCAACCACAGTCCTACCCACTACCTCAAGGACTGGTCCAACCACAGTCCTACCCACTACCACAAGGACTGGTCCAACCCAACCACAGTCCTACCCACTACCTCAAGGACTGGTCCAACCGCAGTCCTACCCACTACCTCAAGGACTGGTCCAACCCAACCACAGTCCTACCCACTACCACATGGACTGGTCCAAGCCCAGTCCTATCGACTACCTCAAGGACTGGTCCAACCCAACCACAGTCCTACCCACAACCTCAAGGACTAGTCCAACCCAACCACAGTCCTATACACTACCTGAAGGACTGGTCCAAAACAACCACAGTCCTACCCACTACCTCAAGGACTGGTCCAACCCAACCACAGTCCTACCACTACCTCAAGGACTGGTCCAACCACAGTCCTATCCACTACCTCAAGGACTGGTCCAACCCAACCCCAGTCCTATCCACTACCTCAAGGACTGGTCCAACCCAACCACAGTCCTATCCACTACCTCAAGGACGGGTCCAACCACAGTCCTACCCACTACCACAAGGACTGGTCCAACCCAACCGCAGTCCTACCCACTACCACAAGGACTGGTCCAACCACAGTCCTACCCACTACCACAAGGACTGGTCCAACCACAGTCCTATCCACTACCTCAAGGACTGGTCCAACCCAACCCCAGTCCTATCCACTACCTCAAGGACTGGTCCAACCCAACCACAGTCCTACCCACTACCTCAAGGACTAGTCCAACCGAACCACAGTCCTATCCACTACCTCAAGGACTCGTCCAACCCAACCGCAGGCCTACCCACTACCTCAAGGACTGGTCCAACCCAACCACAGTCCTACCCACTACCACAAGGACTGGTCCAACCCAACCACAGTCCTATCCACTACCTCAAGGACTGGTCCAACCACAGTCCTACCCACTAGCACAAGGACTGGCCCAACCCGACCACAGTCCTACCCACTACCTCAAGGACTAGTCCAACCCAACCACAGTCCTATCCACTAACTCAAGGACTCGTCCAACCCAACCGCAGGCCTACCCACTACCTCAAGGACTGGTCCAACCCAACCACAGTCCTATCCACTACCTCAAGGACTGGTCCAACCCAACCGCAGTCCTACCCACTACCACAAGGACTGGTCCAACCCAACCACAGTCCTATCCACTACCTCAAGGACTGGTCCAACCACAGTCCTACCCACTAGCACAAGGACTGGCCCAACCCGACCACAGTCCTACCCACTACCTCAAGGACTGGTCCAACCCAACCGCAGTCCTACCCACTACCTCAAGGACTGGTCCAACCACAGTCCTACCCACTACCTCAAGGACTGGTCCTACCACAGTCCTACCCACTACCACAAGGACTGGTCCAACCCAACCACAGTCCTACCCACTACCTCAAGGACTGGTCCAACCGCAGTCCTACCCACTACCTCAAGAACTGGTCCAACCCAACCACAGTCCTACCCACTACCACATGGACTGGTCCAACCACAGTCCTACCCACTACCACATGGACTGGTCCAACCACAGTCCTACCCACTACCTCAAGTTCTGGTCCAAGCCAACCGCAGTCCTACCCACTACCTCAAGGACTGGTCCAACCACAGTCCTACCCACTACCTCAAGGACTGGTCCAGCCACAGTCCTACCCACTACCCCAAGGACTGGTCCAACTGCAGTCCTACCCACTACCACAAGGACTGGTCCAACCCAACTGCAGTCCTACCCACTACCACATGGACTGGTCCAACCACAGATCTACCCACTACCTCAAGGACTGGTCCAACCCAACCACAGTCCTACCCACTATCTCAAGGACTGGTCCAACCACAGTCCTATCCACTACCACATGGACTGGGCCAACCACAGTCCTACCCACTACCTCAAGGACTGGTCCAACCCAACCACAGTCCTACCCACTACCTCAAGGACTGGTCCAACCCAACCACAGTCCTACCCACTACCTCAAGGACTGGTCCAACCACAGTCCTACCCACTACCACATGGACTGGTCCAACCACAGTCCTACCCACCACCACATGGACTGGTCCAACCACAGTCCTACCCACTACCTCAAGGACTGGTCCAAGCCAACCGCAGTCCTACCCACTACCTCAAGGACTGGTCCAACCACAGTCCTACCCACTACCTCAAGGACTGGTCCAGCCACAGTCCTACCCACTACCTCAAGGACTGGTCCAACTGCAGTCCTACCCACTACCACAAGGACTGGTCCAACCCAACTGCAGTCCTACCCACTACCTCAAGGACTGGTCCAACCACAGTCCTACCCACTACCTCAAGGACTGGTCCAACCACAGTCCTACCCACTACCTCAAGGACTGGTCCAGCCACAGTCCTACCCACTACCTCAAGGACTGGTCCAACTGCAGTCCTACCCACTACCACAAGGACTGGTCCAACCCAACTGCAGTCCTACCCACTACCACATGGACTGGTCCAGCTACAGTAATACCCACTACCTCAAGGACTGGTCCAACCACAGTCCTACCCGCTACCACATGGACTGGTCCAACCACAGTCCTACCCACTACCACATGGACTGGTCCAACCACAGTCCTACCCACTACCTCAAGGACTGGTCCAGCCACAGTCCTACCCACTACCTCAAGGACTGGTCCAACTGCAGTCCTACCCACTACCACAAGGACTGGTCCAACCCAACTGCAGTCCTACCCACTACCACATGGACTGGTCCAACCACAGTCCTACCCACTACCTCAAGGACTGGTCCAACCCAACCACAGTCCTACCCACTACCTCAAGGACTGGTCCAACCCAACTGCAGTCCTACCCACTACCACATGGACTGGTCCAACCACAGTCCTACCCACTACCTCAAGGACTGGTCCAACCCAACCACAGTCCTACCCACTACCACATGGACTGGTCCAACCACAGTCCTACCCACTACCACATGGACTGGTCCAACCACGGTCCTACCCACTACCTCAAGGACTGGTCCAACTGCAGTCCTACCCACTACCTCAAGGACTGGTCCAACCCAACCACAGTCCTGAAATGTTATTTTAGGCGTATGTGAAGCAGCTCACTTGCCACCCATGGTCCCCGCAATTTTGCGCCCTATTGGCAATTTCAAATGTATAAAAATAACTTCAGAAATAGGTTAAATGACCAGAGATTTTTCACATGGCCCTTATATTGTATTACTGGGCTATATCAGCCAATATGATATCTGTAGTTAGAAGAGAGCATAGTTGGAGAGACTTGCACTTCCTCTTGAGCTATTTTTATAGCTTTTGGGAGTGGGAAGATTTTCAGACAGAGAAATATGGGGGATCATAATTTAGCCCTATTTCTAGGCAATGTAGTAAACTATAGCCTAACCATAGGCCTGTTTAGGAAGTCAATTTCCTTGGAAAGATATGTTGGGCTCCACCCATGCATAGGCTATAGTCTACTCTATTTAATTGAGGCCACACGAGCACCTGAACCTGAACTGGAAACAGAGAGAATGATGATGCAACGTTTTGCCTAGGCCTAAGGGGTATAGCCTACCTTTTAGGGGGACGATTTGCAGGCAGAGACAAATAAATGGGTAATTAATACATATTGAAAATGAAAAGGCGCAACGCTCGCTCACCATAGTAACCTAACCTATGGTCACCATAATAACCTAACCCATGGTCACCATAGTAGCCTAACCCATGGTCACCATAGTAGCCTAACCCATGGTCACCATAGTAGCCTAACCCATGGTCACCATAGTAGCCTAACCTATGGTCACCATAGTAGCCTAACCTATGGTCACCCTAGTAGTCTAACCTATGGTCACCATAGTAGCCTAACCTATTGTCACCCTAGTAGCCTAACCTATGGTCACCATAGTAGCCTAACCTATGGTCACCATAGTAGCCTAACCTATGGTCACCATAGTAGCCTAACCAATGGTCACCATAGTAGCCTAACCTATGGTCACCCTAGTAGCCTAACCTATGGTCACCCTAGTAGTCTAACCTATGGTCACCCTAGTAGCCTAACCTATGGTCACCATAGTAGCCTAACCTATGGTCACCATAGTAGCCTAACCAATGGTCACCATAGTAGCCTAACCTATGGTCACCATAGTAGCCTAACCTATGGTCACCCTAGTAGCCTAACCTATGGTCACCCTAGTAGTCTAACCTATGGTCACCATAGTAACCTAACCTATGGTCACCATAGTAACCTAACCTATGGTCACCATAGTAGCCTAACCCATGGTCACCATAGTAGCCTAACCCATGGTCACCATAGTAGCCTAACCTATGGTCACCATAGTAGCCTAACCTATGGTCACCCTAGTAGTCTAACCTATGGTCACCATAGTAGCCTAACCTATTGTCACCCTAGTAGCCTAACCTATGGTCACCCTAGTAGCCTAACCAATGGTCACCATAGCAGCCTAACCTATGGTCACCATAGTAGCCTAACCCATGGTCACCATAGTAGCCTAACCCATGGTCACCATAGTAGCCTAACCTATGGTCACCCTAGTAGTCTAACCTATGGTCACCCTAGTAGCCTAACCTATGGTCACCATAGTAACCTAACCTATGGTCACCATAGTAGCCTAACCTATGGTCACCATAGCAGCCTAACCTATGGTCACCATAGTAGCTTAACCTATGGTCACCCTAGTAGCCTAACCTATGGTCACCATAGTAGCCTAACCTATGGTCACCCTAGTAGCCTAACCTATCGTCACCCTAGTAGCCTAACCTATCGTCACCCTAGTAGTCTAACCTATGGTCACCCTAGTAGCCTAACCTATGGTCACCCTAGTAGCCTAACCTATTGTCACCCTAGTAGCCTAACCTATGTGCATGTTATGCCTTTTCCTTTTCATTGATGATTAAGTTGCTGGATATTGGTGGGAACTGGAACACACTGTCGTACACGTCGATCCAGAGCATCCCAAACATGCTCAATGGGTGACATGTCTGGTGAGTATGCAGGCCATGGAAGAACTGGGACATTTTTAGCTTACGGGAATTGTGTCCAGATCCTTGCGACATGGGGCTGTGCTTTATCATGCTGAAACATGAGGTGATGGCTGTGGATAAATGGCACGACAATGGGCCTCAAACTTGTCACAGTATCACTGTGCATTCAAATTGCCATCAATAAAATGTAATTGTGTTTGTTGTCCGTAGCTTATGCCTGCTCATAGCTAACCCCACCGCCACCATGAGGCACGTTGACATCAGGAAACACCTCGCCCACACGACGCCATACATGTGGCCTGCGGTTGTGTGGCCGGTTAGACGCACTGCCAAGTTCTCTAAAACGATGTTGGAGGTTGCTTATGGTAGAGAAATTAACTTTCAGTTCTCTGGCAACAGCTCTGGTGGACATTCCTGCAGTCAGCATGCCAAATTCACGCTCCCTCAACTTGAGACATATGTGGAATTGTGTTGTCTGACAAAACTGCACATTTTAGTGTCCTTTTATTGTCCACAGCACAAGGTGTACTTGATCATGCTGTAAATCAGATTCTTGATCTGCCAGCCCTGTCAGGTGGATGGATTATCTTGCTGAAGGAGAAATGCTCACTAACAGGGATGTAAACACATTTGTGCAAAACATTTGAGAGATATAAACTTTTTGTCTGTAAGGAACATTTCTGGGATCTTTAATTTCAGCTCATGAAACATGGGATCAACACTTTTTTTTAAATTTATTTATTTATTTCCCCTTTATTTAACCAGGTAGGCAAGTTGAGAACAAGTTCTCATTTACAATTGCGATCTGGCCAAGATAAAGCAAAGCAGTTCGACACATACAACGACACAGAGTTACACATGGAGTAAAACAAACATACAGTCAATAATACAGTATAAACAAGTCTATATACGATGTGAGCAAATGAGGTGAGAAGGGAGGTAAAGGCAAAAAAGGCCATGGTGGAAAAGTAAATACAATATAGCAAGTAAAACACTGGAATGGTAGTTTTGCAATGGAAGAATGTGCAAAGTAGAAATAAAAATAATGGGGTGCAAAGGAGCAAAATAAATAAATTAATTAAATACAGTAGGGAAAGAGGTAGTTGTTTGGGCTAAATTATAGGTGGGCTATATACAGGTGCAGTAATCTGTGAGCTGCTCTGACAGTTGGTGCTTAAAGCTAGTGAGGGAGATAAGTGTTTCCAGTTTCAGAGATTTTTGTAGTTCGTTCCAGTCATTGGCAGCAGAGAACTGGAAGGAGAGGCGGCCAAAGAAAGAATTGGTTTTGGGGGTGACCAGAGAGATATACCTGCTGGAGCGTGTGCTACAGGTGGGAGATGCTATGGTGACCAGCGAGCTGAGATAAGGGGGGTCTTTACCTAGCAGGGTCTTGTAGATGACATGGAGCCAGTGGGTTTGGCGACGAGTATGAAGCGAGGGCCAGCCAATGAGAGCGTACAGGTCGCAATGGTGGGTAGTATATGGGGCTTTGGTGACAAAACGGATTGCACTATGATAGACTGCATCCAATTTGTTGAGTAGGGTATTGGAGGCTATTTTGTAAATGACATCGCCAAAGTCGAGGATTGGTAGGATGGTCAGTTTTACAAGGGTATGTTTGGCAGCATGAGTGAAGGATGCTTTGTTGCGAAATAGGAAACCAATTCTAGATTTAACTTTGGATTGGAGATGTTTGATATGGGTCTGGAAGGAGAGTTTACAGTCTAACCAGACACCTAAGTATTTGTAGTTGTCCACATATTCTAAGTCAGAGCCGTCCAGAGTAGTGATGTTGGACAGGCGGGTAGGTGCAGGTAGCGATCGGTTGAAGAGCATGCATTTAGTTTTACTTGTATTTAAGAGCAATTGGAGGCCACGGAAGGAGAGTTGTATGGCATTGAAGCTTGCCTGCAGGGTTGTTAACACAGTGTCCAAAGAAGGGCCAGAAGTATACAGAATGGTGTCGTCTGCGTAGAGGTGGATCAGAGACTCACCAGCAGCAAGAGCGACTTCATTGATGTATACAGAGAAGAGAGTCGGTCCAAGAATTGAACCCTGTGGCACCCCCATAGAGACTGCCAGAGGTCCGGACAGCAGACCCTCCAATTTGACACACTGAACTCTATCAGAGAAGTAGTTGGTAAACCAGGCGAGGCAATCATTTGAGAAACCAAGGCTGTGGAGTCTGCCGATGAGAATGTGGTGATTGACAGAGTCGAAAGCCTTGGCCAGATCAATGAATACGGCTGCACAGTAATGTTTCTTATCGATGGCGGTTAAGATATCGTTTAGGACCTTGAGCGTGGCTGAGGTGCACCCATGACCAGCTCTGAAACCAGATTGCATAGCAGAGAAGGTATGGTGAGATTCGAAATGGTCGGTAATCTGTTTGTTGACTTGGCTTTCGAAGACCTTAGAAAGGCATGGTAGGATAGATATAGGTCTGTAGCAGTTTGGGTCAAGTTTGGGTTCCCCCCTTTGAAGAGGGGGATGACCGCAGCTGCTTTCCAATCTTTGGGAATCTCAGACGACACGAAAGAGAGGTTGAAAAGGCTAGTAATAGGTGTGGCAACAATTTCGGCAGATAATTTTAGAAAGAAAGGGTCCAGATTGTCTAGCCCGGCTGATTTGTAGGGGTCCAGATTTTGCAGCTCTTTCAGAACATCAGCTGAACGGATTTGGGAGAAGGAGAAATGGGGAAGGCTTGGGTGAGTTGCTGTTGGGGGTGCAGTGCTGTTGAACGGGGTAGGAGTAGCCAGGTGGAAAGCATGGCCAGCCGTAGAAAAATGCTTATTGAAATTCTCAATTATGGTGGATTTATCAGTGGTGACAGAGTTTCCTATCTTCAGTGCAGTGGGCAGCTGGGAGGAGGTGTTCTTATTCTCCATGGACTTTACAGTGTCCCAGAACTTTTTTGAGTTAGTGTTGCAGGAAGCAAATTTCTGCTTGAAAAAGCTAGCCTTGGCTTTTCTAACTGCCTGTGTATAATGGTTTCTAGCTTCCCTGAACAGCTGCATATCACGGGGGCTGTTCGATGCTAATGCAGAATGCCATAGGATGTTTTTGTGTTGGTTAAGGGCAGTCAGGTCTGGGGAGAACCATGGGCTATATCTGTTCCTGGTTCTAAATTTCTTGAAAGGGGCATGTTTATTTAAGATGGTTAGGAAGGCATTACATGTCGCGTTTATATATTTGTTCAGTATATATTTGTTCAGTATATATTTGTTCAGTATATATTCAGTATATATTTGTTCAGTATATATTTGTTCAGTATATATTTGTTCAGTATATATTCAGTATATATTTGTTCAGTATATTTTTGTTCAGTATATATTTGTTCAGTATATATTTGTTCAGTATATATTCAGTATATATTTGTTCAGTATATATTCAGTATGTATTTGTTCACTATATTTTTGTTCAGTATATATTTCTTCAGTATATATTCAGTATATATTTGTTCAGTATATTTTTGTTCAGTATATATTTGTTCAGTATATATTTGTTCAGTATATATTTGTTCAGTATATATTCAGTATATATTTGTTCAGTATATATATGTTCAGTATATATTTGTTCAGTATATATTTGTTCAGTGTATATTTGTTCAGTATATATTTGTTCAGTATATATTTGTTCAGTATATATTCAGTATATATTTATTCACTATATATTTGTTCAGTATATTTTTGTTCAGTATATATTTGTTCAGTATATATTCAGTATATATTTGTTCAGTATATATTCAGTATATATTTGTTCAGTATATATTCAGTATATATTTGTTCAGTATATTTTTGTTCAGTATATATTTGTTCAGTATATATTTGTTCAGTATATATTCAGTATATATTTGTTCAGTATATATATGTTCAGTATATATTTGTTCACTATATTTTTGTTCAGTATATATTTGTTCAGTATATATTCAGTATATATTTGTTCAGTATATATTCAGTATATATTTGTTCACTATATTTTTGTTCAGTATATATTTGTTCAGTATATATTCAGTATATATTTGTTCAGTATATTTTTGTTCAGTATATATTTGTTCAGTATATATTTGTTCAGTATATATTTGTTCAGTATATATTCAGTATATATTTGTTCAGTATATATTTGTTCAGTATATATTCAGTATATATTTGTTCACTATATTTTTGTTCAGTATATATTTGTTCAGTATATATTCAGTATATATATGTTCAGTATATATTTGTTCAGTATATATTTGTTCAGTATATATTTGTTCAGTATATATTTGTTCAGTATATATTTGTTCAGTATATATTCAGTATATATTTGTTCACTATATTTTTGTTCAGTATATATTTGTTCAGTATATATTCAGTATATATTTGTTCAGTATATATTCAGTATATATTTGTTCAGTATATATTCAGTATATATTTGTTCAGTATATTTTTGTTCAGTATATATTTGTTCAGTATATATTTGTTCAGTATATATTTGTTCAGTATATATTTGTTCAGTATATATTTGTTCACTATATTTTTGTTCAGTATATATTTGTTCAGTATATATTCAGTATATATTTGTTCAGTATATATTCAGTATATATTTGTTCAGTATATATTCAGTATATATTTGTTCAGTATATTTTTGTTCAGTATATATTTGTTCAGTATATATTTGTTCAGTATATGTTCAGTATATATTTGTTCAGTATATATTTGTTCAGTATATATTTGTTCAGTATATATTTGTTCAGTATATGTTCAGTATATATTTGTTCAGTATATATTTGTTCAGTATATATTTATTCAGTATATATTTGTTCAGTATATATTTGTTCAGTATATATTTATTCAGTATATATTTGTTCAGTATATATTTGTTCAGTATATATTCAGTATATATTTGTTCAGTATATATTTGTTCAGTATATATTCAGTATATTTTTGTTCAGTATATATTTATTCAGTATATATTTGTTCAGTATATATTTGTTCAGTATATATTTGTTCAGTATATATTTGTTCAGTATATATTTGTTCAGTATATATTTATTCAGTATATATTTGTTCAGTATATATTTGTTCAGTATATATTCAGTATATATTTGTTCAGTATATATTTGTTCAGTATATATTCAGTATATTTTTGTTCAGTATATATTTATTCAGTATATATTTGTTCAGTATATATTTGTTCAGTATATATTTGTTCAGTATATATTTATTCAGTATATATTTATTCAGTATATATTTGTTCAGTATATATTTGTTCAGTATATATTTGTTCAGTATATATTTGTTCAGTATATATTTATTCAGTATATATTTGTTCAGTATATATTTGTTCAGTATATATTTATTCAGTATATATTTGTTCAGTATATATTTGTTCAGTATATATTCAGTATATATTTGTTCAGTATATATTTGTTCAGTATATATTCAGTATATTTTTGTTCAGTATATATTTATTCAGTATATATTTGTTCAGTATATATTTGTTCAGTATATATTCAGTATATATTTGTTCAGTATATATTTGTTCAGTATATATTCAGTATATTTTTGTTCAGTATATATTTATTCAGTATATATTTGTTCAGTATATATTTGTTCAGTATATATTTGTTCAGTATATATTTGTTCAGTATATATTCAGTATATATTTGTTCAGTATATATTTGTTCAGTATATATTTGTTCAGTATATATTTGTTCAGTATATATTTGTTCAGTATATATTTGTTCAGTATATATTTGTTCAGTATATATTCAGTATATATTTGTTCAGTATATATTTGTTCAGTATATATTCAGTATATTTTTGTTCAGTATATATTTATTCAGTATATATTTGTTCAGTATATATTTGTTCAGTATATATTTGTTCAGTATATATTTGTTCAGTATATATTCAGTATATATTTGTTCAGTATATATTCAGTATATATTTGTTCAGTATATTTTTGTTCAGTATATATTTGTTCAGTATATATTTGTTCAGTCTATATTAGATATAAAATGTATATCCCTCCTCCTACCTCCATGTTGACTCCTTCAGCATCCATCTCCCTGTAGAGGTGTGTAGTCCCAGCAGAACAGGACTAGGTGGTGGTAGTGATGATCTGACCGGAACACAGAGACCCTGGAACACAGAGACCCTGGAACACAGAGACCTTGGAACACAGATACCCTGGAACACAGAGACCCTGGAACACAGAGACCCTGGAACACAGAGACCCTTGGAACACAGAGACCCTGGTTGTTGTTAAGTGACTACAGATGAGGATGACTGATCTGATTCAGTCTTCCTGTCTCAGATACCTACTCTGACTGACTGGAACACTAGACCCCAAGGATAGACCGAATGGCACCCTATTCCCTTTATGATGCACTACTTTATATAGTGTACTATGGGGGCTCTGGTCAAAGTAGTGCATCATATAGACCGTTGAGATGCACCAAGTATGGAAGTTGGACCTGAAATCTGTTCCTCATAGAAACAGTATGGAAGTTGCACCTGAAATCCAACTGCAGGTTTCTGTTCCTCAGAGAAACAGATGAGACCATAGATACGACGTGTCACAAATGGCACTCTATTCCCTTTAAAAGGCACTACTTTTAACCAGGCCCACATGGGCTCCCGAGTGGCGCAGCGGTCTAACGCACTGCATCTCAGTGCTAGAGGTATCACTACAGACCTTGGTTTGATTCCAGGCTGTATCACAGCGGTCTAAGGCACTGCATCTCAGTGCTAGAGGCATCACTACAGACCTTGGTTTGATTCCAGGCTGTATCACAGCGGTCTAAGGCACTGCATCTCAGTGCTAGAGGCATCACTACAGACCTTGGTTTGATTCCAGGCTGTATCACAGCGGTCTAAGGCACTGCATCTCAGTGCTAGAGGCATCACTACAGACCTTGGTTTGATTCCAGGCTGTATCGCAGCGGTCTAAGGCACTGCATCTCAGTGCTAGAGGCATCACTACAGACCTTGGTTTGATTCCAGGCCGTATCGCAGCGGTCTAAGGCACTGCATCTCAGTGCTAGAGGCATCACTACAGACCTTGGTTTGATTCCAGGCTGTATCGCAGCGGTCTAAGGCACTGCATCTCAGTGCTAGAGGCATCACTACAGACCTTGGTTTGATTCCAGGCTGTATCACAGCAGTCTAAGGCACTGCATCTCAGTGCTAAAGGCATCACTGCAGACCTTGGTTTGATTCCAGGCTGTATCGCAGCGGTCTAAGGCACTGCATCTCAGTGCTAGAGGCATCACTACAGACCTTGGTTTGATTCCAGGCTGTATCGCAGCGGTCTAAAGCACTGCATCTCAGTGCTAGAGGCATCACTACAGACCTTGGTTTGATTCCAGGCTGTATCACAAACGGACGTGATTGGGAGTCCCCCAGCGTCGTCTGGGTTAGGGTTTGGCCGGGGTAGGCCGTCATTGTTAAATAATAATTTGTTCTTAACCGACTTGCCTAGTTAAATAAAGGTTAAATCAATGTACTGTAAAGAGAATAGTGTGTAGGCTGCACACATAGAGTGGAGGTTGGAGCTGAAATCCAACTAGAACACATGCGGGTATCTGTTCCTCTCGTAGAACGGTCCTAGCAACTACAGAGGGGTACCAAGAGGATTTGGGAAAGTAAAGGTCACTAGACCACAAAGACATCAAGGTCTCTAATATCCCTGGCTGTTGTTTTTAACCCTTTCCACATAGATATGGAGGCCTTTTTAGAGTTACACAGGACGTCTTCCTCTCTTCTTTTTCTATTTCCTGTTGACATTAATGACCTTCGGTTGGCTGTGGATGCCATTAAATGCTCTATTGTAGTTCTTTAAGATCTCAGTTTAAAACTATTGATCATAACATCTTTGTTGAAAGGATGAAGAGGTGGGTGGGAATCTCTGGCGTTGCCCTCGACTGGTTCAGCTCATATCTTTGTGGGACCTATTCACTACGGTGTCCCTCAGGTATCAATTCTGGAAGCCCAGAATTTACATAAGTTAAGCAGTATGTAAACATTATTAAAGTGACGATTTAACAGTCTGATGGCCTTGAGACTGAAAAACAGCTTCTGTCTCTTGATCCCAGCTTTGATGCACCTGTACTGACCTCGCCTTCTGGATGATAGCAGGGTGAACAGGCAGTGGCTCGGGTGGTTGTTGTCCTTGATGATCTTTTTGGCCTTCCTGGGACATCGGTGCTGTAGGTGTCCTGGAGGGCAGGTAGTTTGCCCCCGTTGAGGCATTGTACAGACCCCTGAGGTTGTGGGCGGTGCAATTGCCGTACCAGGCGGGGATACAGCCCGACAGGAGGCTCTCAATTCTGCATCTGTAAAAGTTTGTGAGGGTTTTAGGTGACAAGCCAAATTTCTTCAGCCTCCTGAGGTGTTGCACTTTCTTCACCACAATGTCTGTGTGGGTGGACAATTGATTGTCAGTGATATGTACGCCGACGAACTTAAAACTTTCCACTTTCTCCACTGCTGTCCCATCGATGTGGATAGGGGGTGCTCCCTCTGCTGTTTCCTGAAGTCCACGATCAGCTCCTTTGTTTTGTTGACGTTGAGGGAGAGGTTATTTTCCTGGCACCATACTCCGAGGGCCCTCACCTCCTCCCTGTAGGCTCCCTGTAGGACTTTCTCATCATTGTTGCTTATCAAGCCTACTACTGTCGTCTGTAAACTTGATGATTGAGTTGGAGGCGTGCTTGGCCACACAGTCGTGGGTGAACAGAGAGTACAGGAGAGGGCTGAAAACGCACCCTTGTGGGTCACCAGTGTTGAGGATCAGCGGGGTGGAGATGTTGTTTCCTACCTTCACCACCTGGGGGCAGCCCGTCAGGAAGTCCAGGACCCAGTTGCACAGGGCAGGGTTCAGACCCAGGGCCTCAAGCTTAAGGATAAGCTTGGAGGGTACTATAGTGTTAAATGCTGAGCTGTAGTCAATGAACAGTATTCTTACATAGGTATTCCTCTTATGCAGATGGGATGGGGGCGGTAGTCATTTAGCTCAGTTACCTTTGCATTCTTGGGTACAAGAACAATGGTGGCCATCTTGAAGCATGTGGGAACAGCAGACTGGGATAGAGAGAGATTGAATATGTCCGTAAACACACCAGCCAGCTGGTCTGCACATGAGGCTAGGGATGCCGTCTGGGCCGGCGGCCTTGCAAGGGTTAACATTTTTAAATGTCTTATGTCGGCCATAGAGAAGGAGAGCCCACAGTCCTTCGTACTGGCCGGGTCAGTGGCACTGTGTTATACTTAAAGTGGGCAAAGAAGGTGTTTAGTTTGTCCAGAAGCAAAATGTCGGTGTCCGTGACGTGGCTGGTTTTCCTTTTGTAGTCTGTGATTGTCTGTAGAACCTGCCATAAATGTCTTGTGTCTGAGCTGTTGAATTGTGACTGCACTTTGTCTCTATACTGATGTTTTGCCTGTTTGATTGCCACACATCAGTCTGCAGAGAAGAATGGGAGAAACTCCCCAAATACAGGTGTGCCAAGCTTGTAGAGTCATACCTAAAACTCAAGCCTGTAACCACTGCCAAAGGTGCTTAAAAAGTACTGAGTAAAGGGGCTGAAAACTTATGTTGATGTAATATTTCCATTTGTAATTTTTAATACACTTGTAAAAATGTCAAAAAAGTATTTTTACATCATTTTACTGTACATCATTATTAGAAGCCTCTTGCATCACATCATTATTAGAAGCCTCTTGCATCACATCCATATTAGATGCCTCTTGCATCACATCCTTATTAGAAGCCTCTTGCATCAAATCCTTATTAGAAGCCTCTTGCATCACATAATTATTAGAAGCCTCTTGCATCACATCATTATTAGAAGCCTCTTGCATCACATCATTATTAGAAGCCTCTTGCATCACATCCATATTAGAAGCCTCTTGCATCACATCCTTATTAGAAGCCTCTTGCATCACATCCTTATTAGAAGCCTCTTGCATCATATCATCATTAGAAGCCTCTTGCATCACATCCTTATTAGAAGCCTCTTGCATCACATCCTTATTAGAAGCCTCTTGCATCACATCCTTATTAGAAGCCTCTTGCATCACATCCTTATTAGAAGCCTCTTGCATCACATCCTTATTAGAAGCCTCTTGCATCACATCATTATTAGAAGCCTCTTGCATCACATCCTTATTAGAAGCCTCTTGCATCACATCATTATTAGAAGCCTCTTGCATCACATCCTTATTAGAGGCCTCTTGCATCACATCCTTATTAGAAGCCTCTTGCATCACATCCTTATTAGAGGCCTCTTGCATCACATCCTTATTAGAAGCCTCTTGCATCACATCATTATTAGAAGCCTCTTGCATCACATCCTTATTAGAGGCCTCTTGCATCACATCTTTCCCTCATAATTTTCACTCATAATAGTAATTGAAATACTATTTAACTCAATGTATTATATTATCTCATTTTAAATCCATGTTTTAAACAAAGGTTGAGAGTAGAACAACTGATTTGACTCATGTTTCATGAGAGCATGTACATGTTCAACACATCCAGTCGTGCTGTTATCAACTAGACTGTGATGAAACGTTCAACATTCACTGAGAGGGAAAACACTAAAGTGTGTAAATGTTGTGTTTAGCTGAAGTATCCATTCTTCCATCTATCCATTCCAATCCATCCATCCATCCATCCATCCATCCATCCATTCCAATCCATCCATTCAATCATCCAATCCATCCATCCACATAATGTATTGCAGGATATTTGACAGAATAATAACACCAATGGTTTTATGCAGCAGTGAGATACAAGCAAAAACAGTGTAAAAATTGACACAGTCTGGAATTATGCAATCAAACCAGTCATTCAAGGTCACTCATTAATTCAGGATGTACATGTTGTTCTGGTAGAGTCTCTTCATCAAAGACCTCAGGTGAATCATCTATCGGTCTGATGTGCTGATCTGGACTGATGCTAGGGGATAACTGATCTCCAGGTGTGTCCGCTGCTAGGTGGATGCGTCTATGCCTGTCCAGATGCCCTTGTTGGATAAAGCTCTTCCAACAGAGGGAGCAATGATAGGGTCTTTCCCCTGTGTGAGTCCTCTGATGAGCCTGGAGGTGAGCCAGCTGGGAGAAGCCTCTCCCACAGTCAGAGCAGCAGTGAGGTTTTTCCCCTGTGTGGGTCTGGCTGTGCTTTTTCAGAGCCCCAGAGTTTATAAACATCTTACCGCAGGCCGAGACAGCACAGACGTAGGGTCTCTCTCCTGAGTGAATCCTCTGGTGGTCCTTTAGAGCTCCTGGGTGGGAGAAGGTCTTCAGACACTCTGAGCAGTGGTACGGCCTCTCTCCTGTATGAGTACGCATGTGTTGGATCAGCTGGCCTGAGTTGGAGAATCTCCTTCCACAGTCAGAGGCAGAGCAGGGGTAAGGCTTCTCTCCTGTGTGAGTCCTGTGGTGTATCTGTAGGTGTTCTAACTTGGAGAAACTCTTGCCGCACTCTGTGAAAGTGCAGTGGAATGGCTTCTCTCCTGTGTGTGTTCTCTGGTGCTTGGCCAGGCCTCCTGGCTGACTGAAGCTCTTGCCACAGACCAGACAGTGGTACGGTCTCTCTCCTGTGTGGATCACCTGATGACTCCTCAGGTTGCCAGAGTGACTGAAGCTCCGCCCACACTCAGAGCAGTGATACGGCCTCTCACCTGTGTGAGTACGCATGTGTCTCCGCAGGGTTGATGAGTTGTAGAAATACTTCCCACAGGCTAAGCAAGGGTAGTTGGTTTCAGTGGTGTGACTCCGCTGATTCTTCTGGAGTGATTCTGAAGGATCTATAGCCTGGTCTATACAGCCACCTGCAGGACAGGAGGGGAACAGCATTACTTCAATTCCTCTTTAAACACAAAACAATAACCAACATACAGTACCAGTCAAAAGTGAAGACATCAAAACCGTGAAATAACACATATGGAATCATGTAGTAACCAAAATCAAGTGCAGTCGCAAAAACCATCAAGCGCTATGATGAAACTGGCTCTCATGAGGACCGCCACAGGACAGGAAGACCCAGAGTCACCTCTGCTGCAGAGGATAAATTCATTAGAGTTACCAAGGGATCCAAGGCCATCTCCCATGCACTATAAGGCTTTGTCCCAGCACAATCGGGCTTTCCCACAATGCATCTAGGAGGGTTCCTTCACATCATCCTATGGAACTTTACAGGAGGGACATAAAATCTCTGAAAAACTTTTAATATCTGAGATAATATACAATCATATCCTCTTATTTGACCTGTGTGATTCTGACCAAAACCACAATAAATTGACTGATTTATCACAATAATGATCAATTGAACGATATGTTTATAAAATGAATAAGCACCAGTTACTTTCTTTTTATTTCACCCTTTAAAATCCTACTATTTTTTTACGTTATTTGTCCTGTAATTAACAGACTTCAGATCGATATCAGTAAAATCTCTGGACGTTGTCGATATATCCGGTTTATCATCCTCTGCTTCTTACGTCACATTGTCCCTCTGCTACAGGTTCACATGATTAACATTCAAAGGCTGATTGTACAGAGCTTGGTAATGAAAATACATCTTCTACAACATTGTTGCCTTTTTGACATGATGGCACCACCTAGTGTAGACAAACATTTTAATTAGCATATATCACTATCACACACTTTATATAAAAATACCTTATCCTTGTTCAGGTCTCCCAGAGTAGGAACCCTTCTTTGACCCATTTCCCCCACATCATAGACTGCTTCCTCACACAGTACCATACAAAAGCATATCTTTGTCAGTGTGGAGACTCTTTGATCGTTGTATGTACTGACAACCAGGCCGCTCAGGAATGGCCGCGAAATGGATTAATGCTCTGAATATCATTGGCTCTTTTTGGGACAGAATATGTAGCGGTCCAAAAGGAGCTGCTAAACCCCGTTCAAATTCAAACCATCTCTCCTCAACTTCCTCTAGTGTTTAGCTGTTCTGGATCGCTGGAGAGGTCACGTTGGAGAGGTCACGTTGGAGAGGTCACGCTGGAGAGGTCACGCTGGAGAGGTCGCGTTGGAGAGGTCACGCTGGAGAGGTCACGTTGGAGAGGTCACGCTGGAGAGGTCACGCTGGAGAGGTCACGTTGGCGGTCACGTTGGAGAGGTCACGTTGGAGAGGTCACGTTGGAGAGGTCACGCTGGAGAGATCACGTTGGCGGTCACGTTGGAGAGGTCACGTTGGAGAGATCACGCTGGAGAAGCCACGTTGGAGAGATCACGCTGGAGAAGCCACGTTGGAGAGGTCACGTTGGAGAAGGTCACGTTGGAAAGGTCACGGAGAGGTCACGTTGGCGGTCACGTTGGAGAGGTCACGTTGGAGAGGTCACGTTGGAGAGGTCACGCTGGAGAGATCACGTTGGCGGTCACGTTGGAGAGGTCACGTTGGAGAGGTCACGTTGGAGAGGTCACGTTGGAGAGGTCACGTTGGAGAGGTCACGTTGGAGAGATCACGCTGGAGAGGTCACGTTGGAGAGGTCACGTTGGAGAGGTCACGCTGGAGAAGCCACGTTGGAGAGATCACGCTGGAGAAGCCACGTTGGAGAGATCACGCTGGAGAAGCCACGTTGGAGAGGTCACATTGGAGAGGTCACGGAGAGGTCACGTTGGAGAGGTCACGGAGAGGTCACGTTGGAGAGGTCACGTTGGAGAGGTCACGCTGGAGAGGTCACGTTGGAGAGGTCACGCTGGAGATATCACGTTGGAGAGGTCACGCTGGAGAGGTCACGTTGGAGAGGTCACGTTGGAGAGGTCACGTTGGAGAGGTCACGTTGGAGAGGTCACGCTGGAGATATCACGTTGGAGAGGTCACGCTGGAGAGGTCACGTTGGAGAGGTCACGTTGGAGAGGTCACGGAGAGGTCACGTTGGAGAGGTCACGTTGGAGAGGTCACGCTGGAGAGGTCCACATCTGGAAGTCCTTCTTTTCTTTAGGGGCATGTATTTTCTGCATGCTGATGCAGGTCGTTTCCCTCCCATACGCTCTTTAACAATAGCCTTACACTGCTTAAACATTGATGGAATGCAAATCGGTAGAATCATTGAAATATAATTCAAATTAAGAACAACCATTTTAATTGAATTAATTCTCCCCCCCCCCCCCCCCCCCCCATAAACAAAGATTGTCATCTTTAGAGCTTGCAGCCCTGAAACCAGGAAATAAGTTACCCTGGTTCGTTTCCAGGGGAAATGAATGGGGAAGGAATGAGGTTCTGGAATAAAGGCTGAAAATAAGGTAAAGACAGGAGATCTTCCATGTTCTATGATATAATAACAGTTAACATGGCCTTTATGATTAATGAAGCCTTTGTGATTTACGGAGCATTCCGGAAAGCATTCGGACCCTTTAACTTTTTCCACATTTTATTACGTTACAGCCTTATTCTAAAATGGATTCATTTAAATAAACATCTCAATCTACATACAATACCCCATGATGACAAAGCGAAAACATTTTATTTATTTATTCAAAATAAAAAACAGAGGCCTTATTTACAAAGGTATTCAGACCCTTTGCTATGAGACTTGAAATTGAGCTCAGGTGCATCCTGAGATGGAATAAGAATAAGTACATATAAATATTTGGATGAGCGATGACTGAGCAGCATAGGCAAGATGCAACAGATTTATTCATTATTAAAGTGACTGGTCATCCATATATTAAAGTGGCCAATGATTTCGAGTCGGTATGTGGGCAGCAGCCTCTCTGTGTTAGTGACGGCTGTTTAACAGTTTAATTACTGAGGATGATAGCGGACGATATTGCCACTCTTATTTGCCAAATTTTAAATTTAAGCCTACTAGAAAGTGTGTGCCCTCAGGCCTGGGAGTACAAGAGGGGGAGGGGTACAGGAGGGGGCTGAGCACGCACCCTTGTGGGGCCCCAGTGTTGAGGATCAGCGGGGTGGAGCTCACCACCTCGGGGCGGCCCGTCAGGAAGTCCAGGACCCAGTTGCACAGGGTGGGGTTGAGACCCAGGGCCTCCAGCTTAATGATGAGCTTGGAGGGTACTATGGTGTTAAATGCTGAGCTGTAGTCAATGAACAGCATTCTTACATAGGTATTCCTCTTGTCCAGATGGGTTAGGGCAGTGTGCAGAGTGATGGCGATTGCATCTTCTGTGGACCTATTGGGGTGGTAAACAAATTGAAGTGGGTCTAGGGTGTCAGGTAGGGTGGAGGTGATATGATCCTTGACTAGTCTCTCAAGCACTTCATGATGACAGAAATGAGTGCTACGGGGCGGGGCGATAGTCATTTAGTTCAGTTATCTTTGGTAAATTCAATTGATTGGACATGATTTGAAAAAGCAGACATGTCAATATAAAGTCCCACAGTTGACAGTGCATGTCAGAGCAGAAGTCATGAGGTCAAATTAATTGTCCGTAGAGCACCGAGACAGGATTGTGTCGAGGCACAGATCTGGGGAAGGGTACGAAAAAATGTCTGCAGCATTGAAGGTCCCGAAGAACACAGTGGCCTTCATCATCCTTAAATGGAAGAAGTTTGGAACCACCAAGACTCTTCCTAGAGCTGGTCAGACACTCCTAATGTCCCCCCTCCTCTCCATGTACACCGTTCCCCAGACACTCATGTCCCCAGTCTTCTCCTACCATGTACACTGTTCTCCAGACACTCCTAATGTCCCCCCTCTCCTCTTCTCCATGTACACTGTTCTCCAGACACTCCTAATGTCCCCCCTCTCCTCTATGTACACTGTTCTCCAGACACTCCTAATGTCCCCCCTCTCCACTATGTACACTGTTCCCCAGACACTCCTAATGTCCCCCCTCTCCTCTATGTACACTGTTCCCCAGACACTCCTAATGTCCCCCCTCTCCTCTTCTCCATGTACACTGTTCCCCAGACACTCCTAATGTCCCACCTCTCCTCAATGTACACTGTTCCCCAGACACTCCTAATGTCCCCCCTCTCCTCTATGTACACTGTTCTCCAGACACTCCTAATGTCCCCCCTCTCCTCTATGTACACTGTTCTCCAGACACTCCTAATGTCTCCCCTCTCCTCAATGTACACTGTTCCCCAGACACTCCTAATGTCCCCCCTCTCCTCTTCTCCATGTACACTGTTCCCCAGACACTCCTAATGTCCCCCCTCTCCTCTATGTACACTGTTCTCCAGACACTTCTAATGTCCCCCCTCTCCTCTTCTCCATGTACACTGTTCCCCAGACACTCCTAATGTCCCCCCTCTCCTCTTCTCCATGTACACTGTTCCCCAGACACTCCTAATGTCCCCCCTCTCCTCTATGTACACTGTTCTCCAGACACTCCTAATGTCTCCCCTCTCCTCAATGTACACTGTTCCCCAGACACTCCTGTCCCCCCTCTCCTCTTCTCCATGTACACTGTTCCCCAGACACTCCTAATGTCCCCCCTCTCCTCTTCTCCATGTACACTGTTCCCCAGACACTCCTAATGTCCCCCCTCTCCTCTTCTCCATGTACACTGTTCCCCAGACACTCCTAATGTCCCCCCTCTCCTCTATGTACACTGTTCTCCAGACACTCCTAATGTCCCCCCTCTCCTCTATGTACACTGTTCTCCAGACACTCCTAATGTCTCCCCTCTCCTCAATGTACACTGTTCCCCAGACACTCCTAATGTCCCCCCTCTCCTCTTCTCCATGTACACTGTTCCCGAGACACTCCTAATGTCCCCCCTCTCCTCTATGTACACTGTTCTCCAGACACTTCTAATGTCCCCCCTCTCCTCTTCTCCATGTACACTGTTCCCCAGACACTCCTAATGTCCCCCCTCTCCTCTATGTACACTGTTCTCCAGACACTCCTAATGTCTCCCCTCTCCTCAATGTACACTGTTCCCCAGACACTCCTAATGTCCCCCCTCTCCTCTTCTCCATGTACACTGTTCCCCAGACACTCCTAATGTCCCCCCTCTCCTCTATGTACACTGTTCCCCAGACACTCCTAATGTCCCCCCTCTCCTCTTCTCCATGTACACTGTTCCCCAGACACTCCTAATGTCCCCCCTCTCCTCTTCTCCATGTACACTGTTCTCCAGACACTCCTAATGTCCCACCTCTCCTCTATGTACACTGTTCCCCAGACACTCCTAATGTCCCCCCTCTCCTCTTCTCCATGTACACTGTTCCCCAGACACTCCTAATGTCCCCCCTCTCCTCTTCTCCATGTACACTGTTCCCCAGACACTCCTAATGTCCCCCCTCTCCTCTATGTACACTGTTCTCCAGACACTCCTAATGTCCCCCCTCTCCTCTTCTCCATGTACACTGTTCCCCAGACACTCCTAATGTCCCCCCTCTCCTCTATGTACACTGTTCTCCAGACACTCCTAATGTCCCCCCTCTCCTCTATGTACACTTTTCTCCAGACACTCCTAATGTCTCCCCTCTCCTCAATGTACACTGTTCCCCAGACACTCCTAATGTCCCCCCTCTCCTCTTCTCCATGTACACTGTTCCCCAGACACTCCTAATGTCCCCCCTCTCCTCTATGTACACTGTTCTCCAGACACTCCTAATGTCCCCCCTCTCCTCTTCTCCATGTACACTGTTCTCCAGACACTCCTAATGTCCCCCCTCTTCTCCATGTACACTGTTCTCCAGACACTCCTAATGTCCCCCCTCTCCTCTATGTACACTGTTCTCCAGACACTCCTAATGTCCCCCCTCTCCTCTATGTACACTGTTCTCCAGACACTCCTAATGTCCCCCCTCTCCTCTTCTCCATGTACACTGTTCTCCAGACACTCCTAATGTCCCCCCTCTCCTCTTCTCCATGTACACTGTTCTCCAGACACTCCTAATGTCCCCCCTCTCCTCTATGTACACTGTTCTCCAGACACTCCTAATGTCCCCCCTCTCCTCTTCTCCATGTACACTGTTCTCCAGACACTCCTAATGTCCCCCCTCTCCTCTATGTACACTGTTCTCCAGACACTCCTAATGTCCCCCCTCTCCTCTTCTCCATGTACACTGTTCCCCAGACACTCCTAATGTCTCCCCTCTCCTCTATGTACACTGTTCCCCAGACACTCCTAATGTCCCCCCTCTCCTCCATGTACACTGTTCTCCAGACACTCCTAATGTCCCCCCTCTCCTCTTCTCCATGTACACTGTTCTCCAGACACTCCTAATGTCCCCCCTCTCCTCTTCTCCATGTACACTGTTCCCCAGACACTCCTAATGTCCCCCCTCTCCTCTTCTCCATGTACACTGTTCCCCAGACACTCCTAATGTCCCCCCTCTCCTCTTCTCCATGTACACTGTTCCCCAGACACTCCTAATGTCCCACCTCTCCTCTATGTACACTGTTCCCCAGACACTCCTAATGTCCCCCCTCTCCTCTTCTCCATGTACACTGTTCCCCAGACACTCCTAATGTCCCACCTCTCCTCTATGTACACTGTTCCCCAGACACTCCTAATGTCCCACCTCTCCTCTATGTACACTGTTCTCCAGACACTCCTAATGTCCTCCCTCTCCTCTATGTACACTGTTCCCCAGACACTCCTAATGTCCCACCTCTCCTCTATGTACACTGTTCCCCAGACACTCCTAATGTCCCCCCTCTCCTCTATGTACACTGTTCCCCAGACACTCCTAATGTCCTCCCTCTCCTCTTCTCCATGTACACTGTTCCCCAGACACTCCTAATGTCCCCCCTCTCCTCTATGTACACTGTTCCCCAGACACTCCTAATGTCCTCCCTCTCCTCTTCTCCATGTACACTGTTCTCCAGACACTCCTAATGTCCCACCTCTCCTCTATGTACACTGTTCCCCAGACACTCCTAATGTCCCCCCTCTCCTCTTCTCCATGTACACTGTTCCCCAGACACTCCTAATGTCCCCCCTCTCCTCTATGTACACTGTTCTCCAGACACTCCTAATGTCCCCCCTCTCCTCTATGTACACTGTTCCCCAGACACTCCTAATGTCCCCCCTCTCCTCCTCAACATGTACACTGTTCTCCAGACACTCCTAATGTCCCCCCTCTCCTCTATGTACACTGTTCCCCAGACACTCCTAATGTCCCCCCTCTCCTCTATGTACACTGTTCCCCAGACACTCCTAATGTCCCCCCTCTCCTCTATGTACACTGTTCTCCAGACACTCCTAATGTCCCCCCTCTCTTCTTCTCCATGTACACTGTTCTCCAGACACTCCTAATGTCCCACCTCTCCTCAATGTACACTGTTCCCCAGACACTCCTAATGTCCCCCCTCTCCTCTATGTACATTGTTCCCCAGACACTCCTAATGCCCCCCCTCTCCTCTATGTACACTGTTCCCCAGACACTCCTAATGTCCCCCCTCTCCTCTATGTACACTGTTCCCCAGACACTCCTAATGTCCCCCCTCTCCTCCTCAACATGTACACTGTTCTCCAGACACTCCTAATGTCTCCCCTCTCCTCTATGTACACTGTTCCCCAGACACTCCTAATGTCCCCCCTCTCCTCCTCAACATGTACACTGTTCTCCAGACACTCCTAATGTCTCCCCTCTCCTCAATGTACACTGTTCCCCAGACACTCCTAATGTCCCCCCTCTCCTCTATGTACACTGTTCTCCAGACACTTCTAATGTCCCCCCTCTCCTCTTCTCCATGTACACCGTTCACCAGACACTCATGTCCCCAGTCTTCTCCTACCATGTACACTGTTCTCCAGACACTCCTAATGTCCCCCCTCTCCTCTATGTACACTGTTCTCCAGACACTCCTAATGTCCCCCCTCTCCTCTATGTACACTGTTCTCCAGACACCCCTAATATCCCCCCCTCTCCTCCTCCATTCCACTGGGTCCTACAGCTGATTTCATGGATGAACTCTCGCCAAACCTAATATTTGTAACTCCACTCTGACACACTTTTTTCCCATAAAAACACTTGTTTACATGTCTATTCTCAGCAGACACTTTAGTACTTTCCGAATAAAGGTTTTTTAGTGGGCCGAAAAAGTGTGTTCTGTTGGCATTTCATCTCAATAGAAGGTGTTTGAATGGACATTCTGAGACCGTAGAGCCTGACAGGCTTTCTACTAATGGTGTAGTTCAATCTAAATTACACAGAGACGGCCCAGAAAATCAGGTTTCAATTTATTAACAAGATTAAAACTCTACATTTTAATACAAAGTACTTTTCGTTCACAGTGCGTCCATCAGGGGGGGTGTGTGAGCAGGCAAAACAAAGGCCTGTTCTGATTGGCTGGCCTTGGGTTGAGTTGTCCTCTTCTAACCCTGGCTAGTTGTCAGCAAATGTGATGAATTGGAATGCTGACTGCAAGTCAGGCCTAATCGCCCAACATCAGTGCCCGACCTCACTAATGCTTGTGGCTGAATGGAAGTCCCTGCAGCAATGTTCCAACATCTAGTGGAAAGCCTTCCCAGAAGAGTGGAGGCTGTTATAGCAGCAATGTTCCAACCTCTAGTGGAAAGCCTTCCCAGAAGAGTGGAGGCTGTTATAGCAGCAATGTTCCAACATCTAGTGGAAAGCCTTCCCAGAAGAGTGGAGGCTGTTATAGCAGCAATGTTCCAACATCTAGTGGAAAGCCTTCCCAGAAGAGTGGAGGCTGTTATAGCAGCAATGTTCCAACATCTAGTGGAAAGCCTTCCCAGAAGAGTGGAGGCTGTTATAGCAGCAATGTTCCAACATCTAGTGGAAAGCCTTCCCAGGAGAGTGGAGGCTGTTATAGCAGCAATGTTCCTACATCTAGTGGAAAGCCTTCCCAGAACAGTGGAGGTTGTTATAGCAGCAATGTTCCAACACCTAGTGGAAAGCCAGAAGAGTGGAGGCTGTTATAGCAGCAAAGGGGGGGGAACAACTCCATATTAATGCCCATGATTTTGGAATGAGATGTTGGACCAGCAGGTGTCCACATATTTTTGGTAATTTCTGTTTGGCTGATGAGCTTCATCTAAGGAAGACAGGTAGTTGTGGAGGGTCAAACGTCCTTAGCCTTTTCAGAGCTACACTTGATTGGACGACCAAGAATCCTCATCGAAGCCATAATGCCGAATGCATTCTCTGCCTGTGAGAACGAGAGTGGTGATGGTTCAAGGTACGCCCAGGTTTATTGAGACACCTGTGAATGAGAGGATATATGGCAGATACATACATGTCTGAGATAAATAAATAATAATAATTAAAATGTATTTTTTTAAACATTTTTTTAAAAACATCATACAATTTTCTAGAAACCATATTCCAAAAGCCTTAATAAAATGGCATTTCTCATAGAGGTGAATACATGTATGCAAGGGAAATTAGATTAAACATACCTGGATCCGGGCGCATGAGGTTCTCATGTGGAGGGAAAGCTGCATCTCCCAGGAAAACACAAGTAATTGTGGTACTGGCAGGACAGCTGGCGGTAGTAAATCAAGGGTCTTCTGCAGCAGTTTGGACCCGAAAGAACTCTTGAATCACTCCACCATTGCTCTCTCAGCCTTAGGCCCCTACATCCACCATTATGAACCTGACATCCACCATTATGCCCCTACATCCACCATTATGAACCTGACATCCACCATTATGAACCTGACATCCACCATTATGAACCTGACATCCACCATTATGAACCTGACATCCACCATTATGAACCTCACATCCACCATTATGCCCCTACATCCACCATTATGCCCCTACATCCACCATTATGCCCCTACATCCACCATTATGAACCTGTAGCATCTTCTCTGTCTCCGTATACGGCCTATTATGTGTGCTGCTAGGTACATAAAATCTAGTAGATCCCTATTATATCAAATCAAAACTTTATTTGTCACATGCGCCGAATACAATGAGTGTACACTTTACAGTGAAATGCTTACTTACAAGCCCTTAACCAACAGTGCAGTTCAAGAAGGGTTAAAAAAATATTTAACAAAATAATTAAATAAAAAAATTATAAAAACACAATAAGAATAACAATAATGAGGCTATATACAGGGTATTACGATACAGAGTCAATGTGGAGGCTATATACAGGGGGTACCGGTACAGAGTCAATGTGGAGGCTATATACAGGGTATTACGATACAGAGTCAATGTGGAGGCTATATACAGGGTATTACGATACAGAGTCAATGTGGAGGCTATATACAGGGTATTATGGTACAGAGTCAATGTGGAGGCTATATACAGGGTATTACGATACAGAGTCAATGTGGAGGCTATATACAGGGTATTACGATACAGAGTCAATGTGGAGGCTATATACAGGGTATTACGGTACAGAGTCAATGTGGAGGCTATATACAGGGGGTACTGGTACAGAGTCAATGTGGAGGCTATATACAGCGGGCACCGGTACCAAGTCAGTGCCGGGGGTACAGGTTAGAGGTAATTTGTACATGTAGGTAGGGGTGAAGTGACTATGCATGGATAATAAACAGCGAGTAGCAGCAGTGTACAAAAGGGAGGGGGGGGGGGGTGTCAATGTAAATAGTCCGGTGGCCATTTGATTAGTTGCTCTGCAGTCTTATGGCTTGGGGGTAGAAGCTGTTAAGGAGCCTTTTGGTCCTAGACTTGGCGCTCCGGTGTCGATTGCCGTGCGGTACCAGAGAAAACAGTTTATAACTTGGGTGACTGGAGTCTCTGACAATTTTATGGGCTTTCCTCTGACACGGCCAAGTATATAGGTCCTGGATAGCAAGAAGCTTGGCCCCAGTGATGTATTGGGCCATAACGCACTACCCTCTGTAGCGCCTTGCGGTCAGATGCCGAGCAGTTGCCATAACAGGCGGTGATGCAACTGGTCAGGATGCTCTCAATGGTGCATCTGTAGAACCTTTTGAGGATTTGGGGACCCATGCCAAATCTTTTTAGTTTCCTGAGGGGGAATAGGCTTTGTCGTACCCTCTTCACGACTGTCTTCGTGTGCTTGGACCATGATAGTTTGTTGGTGATGTGGACACCACACTGCCAGGTCTCTGACCTCCTCCCTATAGGCTGTCTCGTCATTGTCGGTGATTAGGCCTAACACTGTTGTGTCGTCAGCAAACTTAATGATGGTGTTTGAGTCGTGCTTGGCCACGCAGTCGTGGGTGAACAGGGAGTACAGGAGGGGACTGAGCACGTACCCCTGAGGGGCCCCTGTGTTGAGGATCAGTGTGGCAGACGAATTGTTGCCTACTCTCACCACCTGGGGGCAGCCCATTAGGAGGTCCAGGATCCAGTTGCAGAGGGAGGTGTTTAGTCCTAGAGTCCTTAGCTTAGTGATGAGCTTTGAGGGCTTTGAGGGCACTATGGTGTTGAATGCTGAGCTGTAGTCAATGAACAGCATTCTCACATAGGTGTTCCTTTTGTCCAGGTGTGAAAGGGCAGTGTGGAGTGCGATTGAGATTGCGTCATCGGTGGATCTGTTGGGGCGGTATGCAAATTGGAGTTGCTCTAGGGTGCCCGGGAGGATGCTGTTGATGTGAGCCATGACCAGCCTTTCAAAGCACTTCATGGCTACCGACGTGAGTGCCACGGGCGGTAATCATTTAGGCAGGTTACCTTCACTTCCTTGGGCACAGGTGGTCGGTACGGTGGTCTGCTTGAAACATGTAGTTATTACAGACCCGGTTGAAAATGTCAGTGACACGGTCGCTAGGTGTATGGTGTTTCCCCCGATACATTTGTGCGGCTGGCTTCCGGGTTGGATGGGCATTGTGTCAAGAAGCAGTGAGGGTTGGTTGGGTTGTGTTTCGGAGGATGCATGGCTCTCGACCTTCGCCTCTCCCGAGTCCGTACGGGAGTTGCAGCGATGAGACAAGACTGTAACTACCAATTGGATACCATGAAAAAAGGGTAAAAAAAGGGGTGAAAAATACAACAAAAAATGTCAGTGAAGACACTTGACAGTTGGTCCATGCCTTGAGTACACGCTCTGGTAATCCGTCTGGCCCAGCGGCTTTGTGAATGTTGACCTGTTTAAAGGTTTTGTTTGTCATTTTTGCTTGTAAGCAGGAATCAGGAGGACAGAATTATGATCAGATTTGCCAAATGAAGGGTGAGGGAGAGCTTTGTATGCATGTCTGTGTGTGGAGTAAAGGTGGTCTATGATTTTTTTTTCTCTCTGGTTGCACATGTGACATGCTGGTAAAATGTGGTAAAACTGATTTAAGTTTCCCTGCATTAAAGTCCCCGGCCACTAGGGGCACCGCTTCTGGGTGAGCATTTTCTTGTTTACTTATGGCCTTATAGAGTTGGTTGAGTGCGGTCTTAGTGTCAGCATCGGTCTGTGTAGACGGCTACAAATAATACAGATCAGAACTCTTGGTAGATCGTGTGGTCTACAGCTTATCATAAGGTACTCTACCTCAGGCAAGCAATACCTTGAGACTTCTTTAATATTAGACATCGCGCACCAGCTGTTATTGACAAAAAGACACACACCCCCACCCCTCGTCTTACCAGAGGTAGCGTCTCTGTTCTGCCAGAACATATCAAGACTGTTTCAAGGACAGCTTTTTTCCATCTACGTAACATTGCAAAAATCAGAAACTTTCTGTCCAAAAATGATGCTGCTAACCAACAAAGCATTACATAGGCTTGTTCCTACCTATCTTTCCGATTTGGTCCTGCCGTACATACCTACACTACGGTCACAAGACGCAGGCTTCCTTACTGTCCCTAGAATTTCTAAGCAAACAGCTGGAGGAAGGGCTTTCTCCTATAGTGCTCCATTTTTATATAATGGTCTGCCTACCCATGTGAGAGACGCAGACTCGGTCTCAACTTTTAAGTCTTTATTGAAGACTCATCTTTTCAGTAGGTTCTATGATTGAGTGTAGTCTGGCCCAGGAATGTGAAGGTGAACGGAAAGGGACTGGAGCAACGAACCGACCTTGCTGTCTCTGCCTGACCGGTTCCCCTCTCTCCACTGGGATTCTCTGCCTCTAACCTTATTACAGGGGCTGAGTCACTGGCTTACTGGTGGTCTTTCATACCGTCCCTAGAAGGGGTGCTTCACTTGAGTGGGTTGAGTCACTGACATAATCTTCCTGTCCGGGTTGGCGCCCCCCTTGGGTTGTGCCGTGGCGGAGATCTTTGTGGGCTTTCCTCTGCCTTGTATCAGGATGGTAAGTTGGTGGTTGAAGATATCCCTCTAGTGGTGTGGGGGCTGTGCTTTGGCAAAGTGGGTGGGGTTATATCCTGCCTGTTTGGCCCTGTCCAGGGGTATCATCGGATGGGGCCACAGTGTCTCCCGACCCTTCCTGTCTCAGCCTCCAGTATTTATGCTGCAGTAGTTTGTGTCAGGAGGCTAGGGTCAGTCTGTTATATCTGGAGTATTTATCCTGTCTTATCCAGTGTCCTGTGTGAATTTAAGTATGCTCTCTCTAATCCTCTCTCGTTTGGAGGAGGACCTGAGCCCTAGGACCATGCCCCAGGACTAACTGGTATGATGACTCCTTGCTGTCCCCAGTCCACCTGGCCGTGCTGCTGCTCCAGTTTCAACTGTTCTGCCTGCGGCTATGGAACCCTGACCAGTTCACCGGACGTGCTACCTGTCCCAGACCTGCTGTTTTCAACTCTCTAGAGACAGCAGGAGCAGTAGAGATACTCTCAATGATCGGCTATTAAAAGCCAACTGAAATTTACTCCTGAGGTGCTGACCTGTTGCAACCTCTACAACCACTGTGATTATTATTATTTGACCCTGCTGGTCATCTATGAACATTTGAACATCTTTGCCATGTTCTGTTATAATCTCCACCCAGCACAGCCAGAAGAGGACTGGCCACCCCTCATAGCCTGGTTCCTATCTAGGTGTCTTCCTTGGTTCTGGCCTTTCTAGGGAGTTTTTCCCTAGCCACCGTGCTTCTACACCTGCATTGCTTGCTGTTTGGGTTTTTAGGCTGGGTTTATGTAATGCACTTTGTGACACCAGCTGATGTAAGAAGGGCTTTATAAATACATTTGATTGATTGATTGTAGATCCCTATTATGCGAGTTGCTAAGTATATCAAATCTAGTAGATCCCGGGCAATTCGCACAACTATCATTATCTCGCCAGTCAAGTGTCTCTCTGTGTACACTATTATATCACATATAGAACAATGGGACAGATATTTAACCGGATGCATAAATGTCAAGCATCTGCCTGCTCACTGGCCAGCAGTGGGAGAAGACGACCGAGATGGATTTTGGCCAACATTCTGCACATTTTCTCATCAATTTAAACATTTGATGTCAATACAGTTTTCTGTTCCCAAAACTAGAATATGTTATGAACCGAGTGGACTACGTTTAGTAGACTTTACCTTCTGAAAAGGTTTTTTAAAATAGCGTTGCTTAGGAGGAGTGCAAAAGATAATTAAGTTATAGCACACACCAGAGTAGGCGTTCCCTAACGGAAATATGCAGATGAATGCCAGAACACGCCAATAGGATCTCTCTGGCTCTGCCCACCTCCTTACTTGTTCTGCCCACAATGACTCATTTGTTCCATTTGGAAACAACAGGCTGTAGCCTATCTTCTTTCAGTTATAAAAATCTTTGTTTATTTTCTCCAGTACGTTTCTTCCTTGTTTGGTTGTTGTCGCTTCCTTGTTTGGCCGTAGATGGCTATTACCAGCTCACCGCCCTCTACTGTTCCTGGGTAATATTGCTGCTTTCCCCCTTATTTTTTTGTTTTTCAAGCGAACGTCATTTTAGGGACCATGCGAGTATACTCGTTCGGTTCGCCAGCCGCCAGCCGAACTGAAGCATGCCGTTACCGGCTTTAGTGCCTACAAAAATACGCCACAAATATATATTTCTATTATCATCCAATCAGACTTACCGTGTTCTTCTAGGTGACACGGTACCTCTTCTTGTTCCTCTTTCACACACCAGGACAGCCCTATTTTAAACAGAATAAAAACACAGATAGGCTATAACAAGAAATAATATCACAAGAACATACAGTTTAGCTACATGGATCCATTAAAACTTACTTGGTTCAGCTAAATAATCCACTACCTCTCCGTCTTCATCCTTCACCACAACGTTGATCCCGAGTACCGGATCAGAGTCCACTGGGTTGATTGATACCATCTCTGCTGTATCTAGTTCTGTGTTTTTACCATCTATGTTATTAGGCTAGCTAGCTATCTGTCAACGGTGAGTTATGTAGCAGATAAACTCTACGAATTTCACAGTCCCATGTAGAACGAAAACCAATGGCTAAACCTAAATCAAATTTTCTACAAACAGCGAGCTACTTGAAAGACTTGTTTTGTTGTTTGCTAAAAACTTTCCTCTCCTCTTTTCTTACCGGACCAAGTTTTACGACACACCCTAAGCGCAGTGCATTGTGGTAGCTGCTGTTTTGAATGTTGGTGCGTACCAACTGAGCAAGTACATTTAAAAAATGGTAAAAACATAAACTAGCTTTTCACTGCTAACTAAACCGTAAACGAATAGGTCTCTACAGTTTCATATAGTGGTCACTATCTCTTTATATCGTTGAATAGTTCCGCCACGCAGGATATAAACTTCTAAAAGTCCCCCCCACTCCCCCTTCCTTTCTGAACAACTACTGTTCGTCCATCCTGTCCACTTCTTTTGGATCGTCGGATTACACCAGGGTGCACGCCGGCAACTCCGACTCAACTATAAAACCTCGATTAAAAAAAACACAGTGAGTCAAACTAACTGATTATTTTACACCTCCAAGTATCTATAGTTGAGGGGAATGGTATTTTAGTTAGAAAACGTTTTTAACGGGGAATATTTAATAGCACGTGGCCGAATAAGTAGCAACTTTCGGCATGCCAAACTTCAGCTGAAGTTACCCTGCAGAGTTTTCCCTGCCACACATCAAACCACAAATCGGAGACGCCATCGCACAGCTGCAATTGACTCCACTAGTTACTTGCACGGACTTGCTCTTTATCAACTAGTAATGTCCTTTCAAGGGGAAAACAAAACGTTTGCATGACAATCAAGTCCAATGTGAAATGGAGCAAAGCTCTTTTATCCTGGATTGTTTCCATTTTTTTTAATGTCATGTCTGTCATGAGAAACTGAACACCAAATGTACCATGATGCTATAGGAAGCCATGATCACTAGACATGTACCATGTTGCTATAGGAAGCCACGACCACTAGACATTTACCATGCTGCTACAGGAAGCCATGTTGGTTAGCAGCATCATTTTTGGACAGAAAGTTTCCATGATCACTATACATGTACCATGATCACTAGACATGTCCACAACTTCCAACAGTTTTCAAAGTCCAAAAAAGTAATACATCCAAATCTAATATTTGTGTAATTGTTCAGCTAATGAAAAGGCCCGAGTTAAACAACACCGAAAGCAAATATATTTCAAATGAAAATGTATTTAGCAATCTTTTCTGAATCTTGTTTCTTGTCATTATTACTTGTGTATGAATATTTTATGTACTCATATTTGGATAAGCTAAAATTACTGAAGTATAGGTTTTATTTTTCTAAATATTGGTGCATTACATTAATGATGAGCAGGTTTTGGAGATGAGTGCATGTTTTGGTAATGAGTGTTCCATAGTTTGCCATTGTAAAACTGTACTGATCTCTTAGATTCTGTAACCCAAATCTACATCAAACCGTCACTTGTTAATCCTAAAATCTAATTGAATAGTTTTTTCACATGCTGAATACAACTGTGAAATGCTTACTTACAAGCCTTTAACCAACTTTGCCATTTTAAGAAAATACCTATTAAAAAATATATATGTATGTGTGTGTGTGTGTTTGTGTATATATATGTGTATGTATGTATGTGTAAGTGACAGATGAAAAACAAATAATTAAAGAGCAGCACTAAATAACAATAGTGGAGCTATATACAGGGTATTATGGTACAGAGTCAATGTGGAGGCTATATACAGGGTATTATGGTACAGAGTCAATGTGGAGGCTATATACAGGGTATTATGGTACAGAGTCAATGTGGAGGCTATATACAGGGTGTTACGGTACAGGAGTCAATGTGGAGGCTATATACAGGGTGTTACGGTACAGAGTCAATGTGGAGGCTATATACAGGGTATTATGGTACAGAGTCAATGTGGAGGCTATATACAGGGTATTATGGTACAGAGTCAATGTGGAGGCTATATACAGGGTGTTACGGTACAGAGTCAATGTGGAGGCTATATACAGGGTGTTACGGTACAGAGTCAATGTGGAGGCTATATACAGGGTATTATGGTACAGAGTCAATGTGGAGGCTATATACAGGGTATTATGGTACAGAGTCAATGTGGAGGCTATATACAGGGTATTACGGTACAGAGTCAATGTGGAGGCTATATACAGGGTATTATGGTACAGAGTCAATGTGGAGGCTATATACAGGGTATTACGGTACAGAGTCAATGTGGAGGCTATATACAGGGTATTATGGTACAGAGTCAATGTGGAGGCTATATACGGGGTACCGGTACAGAGTCAATGTGGAGGCTATATACAGGGGGTACTGGTACAGAGTCAATGTGGAGGCTATATACAGGGGGTACCGGTACAGAGTCAATGTGGAGGCTATATACAGGGGGTACTGGTACAGAGTCAATGTGGAGGCTATATACAGGGGGTACTGGTACAGAGTCAATGTGGAGGCTATATACAGGGGGTACTGGTACAGAGTCAATGTGGAGGCTATATACAGGGGGTACTGGTACAGAGTCAATGTGGAGGCTATATACAGGGTATTACGGTACAGAGTCAATTGGGAGGCTATATACAGGGGGTACCGGTACAGAGTCAATGTGGAGGCTATATACAGGGGGTACTGGTACAGAGTCAATGTGGAGGCTATATACAGGGGGTACTGGTACAGAGTCAATGTGGAGGCTATATACAGGGTATTACGGTACAGAGTCAATGGGGAGGCCATATACAGGGGGTACCGGTACAGAGTCAATGTGGAGGCTATATACAGGGGGTACCGGTACAGAGTCAATGTGAGGGGGCACCGGTTTCGAGGTATTTGAGATAGGTCACTGATCTTAATGCAATTGACAAAAACGCCACTGAACACGCCGATTGGCACGTGTTTTTCTGTTGCTCATTAGAAAAACAAGACTTCAGTTGAGGTGTATTTCCTCCAAATCCCCAGATTTGATCAGATCAGAAAGAATCTAAGATGACTCACGCAATCTGTAATTAATTTCAAGTTTTTGCTGAGGAGGTCTTAGTCACGCAATTTGACATCAAACTAATGCGTCTGGTGCAGTATTTCCCATGTAAAATATATGTGACGTGTTGTCTTGTGTGAAAAATGTCGGCGCTGATTGGCAGGTCTGTCTCACTGTCTATTGGACAGAGAGCAATCAACGCAGCTGTTCACCCCATGTTAGTTGGCAAACGGACCTAGTGGTTAGAGCATTGGACTAGTAACCAGAAGGTTGCAGGTTCAAACCCCCGAGCTGACAAGGTACAAATCTGTCGTTCTGCCCCTGAACAGGCAGTTAACCCACTGTTCCTAGGCCGTCATTGAAAATAAGAATTTGTTCTTAACTGACTTGCCTGGTTAAACAAAGGTAAAATAACACTTCCATTTACCTGTTGTGACGCACAGATGTTCCAAACTCTGTTTTAGACCAGATTGACATTATGACAAATTATCATATTTACACTTCGTAGTCAATTTTGACACAAGAATAAATGTTTCTGGCTCAATGCAACAGACCGTTTTTCAAAGGGATTTGTTGCTTTTTAAAGGCAGTCACTCTTTAGGCATGAAGTGACTTAAAGAATTAGACCCTTAAAAAATAAAACATAATTCTCCAAACATATTAATATTGATCTATTAGGATGTGGGTGTTTCTGAGGTATTTTATGTGTTTCCAAGTTGAATGGGATCCTATGGGCAAATGGCATAACATGATCTGCCTATAAAGAATCTGAGGTATTCACCCCTTGGATTTTATTGTTACAAAGTGGAATTAAACTTTATTTAATTGTCTTTTTTTTTTTTTTTTAAGGTTAATGAAAATAAATATACCTTGATTTTGATAAGTTATTCACCAACGAGTCAATACCTGTTGGAACGGCTTTGGCAGCGATTACAGCTGTGAGTCTTCTTGGGTGTGTCTCGCAGAGCTTTCCACACCTGGATTGTACAATATTTGCCCATTATTCTTGAAAAAAGTCTTCAATCTCTGTCAAGGTGTTGAGGATCATGGCAAAGAGCAATTTTAAATTTTTGCCATAGATTTTCAAGCCGATTTAAGTGAAAACTGTAACATTCTGGAGTATTCACTGTCTTCATGGTGTATGTTATTGTCCTGCTGAAAGGTGAACTAATCTCCCAGTGTCTGGTGTAAAGCAGACAAACAGGTTTTCCTCTAGGATTTTTCTCTGCGCTCCGTTCAGTTAATTTTTTATCCGTGAAAAACTATATCAAGAATAGCCATGATGCAGCCACCACTATGCTTCAAATCCAGTATGTATTGGATTTGCCCAAACATTTTGTATTCAGGACAAAAAGTGAATTGCTTTGCCACGTCTTTTACGGTATTAAGTGGCTTGTTTCAAACAGGATGCATGTTTTTGGAATATTTTTATTCTGTACAGGCTTCCTTCTTTTCACTCTGTCAAGTAGGTTAGTATTGTGGAGTAACTACAATGTTGTTGATCCATCCTCAGCTTTCTCCAATCACAGCCATTAAACTCTGTAACTGTTTTAAAGTCACCATTGGCCTCAAGGTGAAATCCCTGAGCAGTTTCCTTCCTCTCCGGCCACTGAGTTAGGAAGGACGCCTGTATCTTCGTAGTGTCTGGGTGTATTGAGACCCCATCCCAGTATAATTAATAACTTAACCATGCTATTATGTGACTTGTTAAGCAAATGTTTACCCTTGAAAAAATAAAACCATGACATGTTTTAAGTCGGTGACATGAGGAAAGAACAGATACCCATCTCTGAGCTTCTCGGTTAAAATGTCAAGTTTTCTTAATGGTAAATGCAGCTGTAATGTTATGGATTTCTATTTTTAAGGTGTCCAATCGAAAACGCATCTTTTGACCAATGGGTAAAATATTGCTAATTGCGTAGAGACTCCTCTCAGTTCATTGAAGTATATTCATTAGACCCTCCTCTGTGGATTTCCAATGACTGGGAATACAGATCGCTCACTCAACAAGGCAGCATGGCTGGCCCTTGGATGTACACCGAGGGCTAACATTAATAATATGCATATCAATCTCTCCTGGCTCAAAGTGGAGGAGAGATCGACTTCATCACTACTTGTATTTATGAGCGGTATTGACATGTTGAATGCACCGAGCTGTCTGTCTTAACTACTGGTGCACAGCTCGGACACCCATGCATACCCCACAAGAGGTCTCTTCACAGTCCCCAAGTCCAGATCAGACTATGGAAGGCGCACAGTACTAAGTAGAGCCATGACTACATGGAACTCTAGTCCACATCAAGTAACTCATGCAAAATAAGTAAAATTAGATCCATAATAAACCCCAGGAAGAGTAGCTGCTGCCTTGACAGGAACTAATGGGGATCCATAATAAACCCCAGGAAGAGTAGCTGCTGCCTTGACAGGAACTAATGGGGATCCATAATAAATACATATAAACATCCCTTTTTCAGAACCCTGTCTTTCAAAGAATTCATAATAATCCCCAAAACTTCCCAGATCTTCATTGTAAAGGATTTAAACACTGTTTCCCATGCTTGTTCAATGAACCATAAACAATTAATGAACATGCACCTGTGGCACGGTCATTAAGACACCAACAGCTTACAGGCGGTAGGCAATTAAGGTCACAGTTATGAAAACTTAGGACACTAAAGAGGCATTTCTACTGACTCTGAAAAACACCAAAAGAAAGATGCCCAGGGTCCCTGCTCATCTGCGTGAACGTGCCTTAGGCATGCTGCAAGGAGGCGTGAGGACTGCAGATGTGGCCAGGGCAATGAATTGCAATGTCCGTACTGTGAGACGCTTAAGACAGCGCTACAGGGAGACAGGACGGACAGCTGATCGTCCTCGCAGTGGTAGACCACATGTAACAACACCTGCACAGGATCGGTACATCTGAACATCACTCCTGCGGTACAGGTACAGGATGGCAACAACAACTTACACCAGGAACGCACAGTCCCTCCATCAGTGTTCAGACTGTCCACAATAGGCTGAGAGAGGCTGGACTGAGGGCTTGTATGCCTGTTGTAAGGCAGGTCCTCACCAGACATCACCGGCAACAACGTCGCCTATGGGCACAAACCCATCGTCGCTGGACCACTGGCAAAAGGGCTCTTCACTGACGAGTAGCGGTTTTGTCTGACCAGGGGTAATAGTCGGATTTGCGTTTATCGTCGAAGGAATGAGCGTTACAGGGGCCTGTACTCTGGAGTAGAGGTCGACCGATTAATCGGAATGGCCGATTTAATTAGGGCCGATTTTCAAGTTTTATACCTTTTTATTTAACTAGGCAAGTCAGTTAAGAGCACATTCTTATTTTCAATGACGGCCTAGGAACGGTGGGTTAACTGCCTTGCTCAGGGGCAGAACGACAGATTTTCACCTTGTCAGCTCAGGGGATCCAAGCTTACAACCTTACAGTTAACTAGTCCAACACTCTAACCAGACATGATGGAACTCTTAGTAACTCGCGGCTGTTGTAACATTCTGGAACTCTTAGTAACTAACCAGACATGTTTGTAGGTCTGGAATTTGGCTGTGGAGTGCAGGTTTGGATGTAGTATCCTGTATAAGTCCTTGTGAAAAACTTGGATTTTATCTACATTTATTCAACTAAAATGAAATTATTTTTGCAGAAGTTCTCAGGAGCTCATGACTCTAACTTCCTCTCTGTTCTTCTCACTTTCTCTCTCCTTCTCCATCAGTATCATCATGTCTGGTCTACAGTGCCTTGGTGAAGATAACATCTGGTTTGAGAAGCCCCGCTACGACGAGGCTGAGAGACGCTTCTACGAGGGAGCCAACGGGCCCTCCACACACTCACACCACCAGGTACTAACGTAACGACACACACACTCTCTCTCCCCAGGTACCTGCTTTACTAAAGAACGTGGTGTGATGAGGTGCCATGAGGTTCTGATAGAGTATCAGTTGAGACGCCACTAAGTTGGGTTGAGACCCTTTCATACAGTCCTCTGTGTTCGTGTGTGTTAAGCCACACTAACCTTTTATTAGCTGGGCTGAAAACATCTGTCAATCAGTTCTAGCCTCTGTCCTGTCCTCCATGTTTCAACTGGTGCTGCTGGGAATGTTCAGTTAGGATGAAACTCTTAGTAACGCGCGGCTGTTGTAACGTTCTGGAACTCTTAGTAACGCGCGGCTGTTGTAACGTTCTGGAACTCTTAGTAACGAGCGGCTGTTGTAACGTTCTGGAACTATTAGTAACTCGCGGCTGTTGTAACGTTCTGGAACTCTTAGTAACTCGCGGCTGTTGTAACGTTCTGGAACTCTTAGTAACGAGCGGCTGTTGTAACGTTCTGGAACTCTTAGTAACGCGCGGCTGTTGTAACGTTCTGGAACTCTTAGTAACGCGCGGCTGTTGTAACGTTCTAGAACTCTTAGTAACGCGCGGCTGTTGTAACGTTCTGGAACTCTTAGTAACGCGCGGCTGTTGTAACGTTCTGGAACTCTTAGTAACGCGCGGCTGTTGTAACATTCTGGAACTCTTAGTAACGCGCGGCTGTTGTAACGTTCTGGAACTCTTAGTAACGCGCGGCTGTTGTAACGTTCTGGAACTCTTAGTAACGAGCGGCTGTTGTAACGTTCTGGAACTCTTAGTAACGAGCGGCTGTTGTAACGTTCTGGAACTCTTAGTAACGCGCGGCTGTTGTAACGTTCTGGAACTCTTAGTAACGCGCGGCTGTTGTAACGTTCTGGAACTCTTAGTAACGCGCGGCTGTTGTAACGTTCTGGAACTCTTAGTAACGCGCGGCTGTTGTAACGTTCTGGAACTCTTAGTAACGCGCGGCTGTTGTAACGTTCTGGAACTCTTAGTAACGCGCGGCTGTTGTAACGTTCTGGAACTCTTAGTAACGCGCGGCTGTTGTAACGTTCTGGAACTCTTAGTAACGAGCGGCTGTTGTAACGTTCTGGAACTCTTAGTAACGAGCGGCTGTTGTAACGTTCTGGAACTCTTAGTAACGAGCGGCTGTTGTAACGTTCTGGAACTCTTAGTAACGCGCGGCTGTTGTAACGTTCTGGAACTCTTAGTAACGCGCGGCTGTTGTAACGTTCTGGAACTCTTAGTAACGCGCGGCTGTTGTAACGTTCTGGAACTCTTAGTAACTCGCGGCTGTTGTAACGTTCTGGAACTCTTAGTAACACGCGGCTGTAACGTTCTGGAACTCTTAGTAACGCGCGGCTGTTGTAACGTTCTGGAACTCTTAGTAACGCGCGGCTGTTGTAACGTTCTGGAACTCTTAGTAACGCGCGGCTGTTGTAACGTTCTGGAACTCTTAGTAACTCGCGGCTATTGTAAAGTTCTGGAACTCTTAGTAACGCGCGGCTGTTGTAACGTTCTGGAACTCTTAGTAACGCGCGGCTGTTGTAACATTCTGGAACTCTTAGTAACGCGCGGCTGTTGTAACGTTCTGGAACTCTTAGTAACGCGCGGCTGTTGTAACGTTCTGGAACTCTTAGTAACGCGCGGCTGTTGTAACGTTCTGGAACTCTTAGTAACGCGCGGCTGTTGTAACGTTCTGGAACTCTTAGTAACGCGCGGCTGTTGTAACGTTCTGGAACTCTTAGTAACGCGCGGCTGTTGTAACGTTCTGGAACTCTTAGTAACGCGCGGCTGTTGTAACATTCTGGAACTCTTAGTAACGCGCGGCTGTTGTAACGTTCTGGAACTCTTAGTAACGCGTGGCTGTTGTAACGTTCTGGAACTCTTAGTAACGCGCGGCTGTTGTAACATTCTCAGAGACAGTGGAGTTGAAATAATGTGGCTCTGGTTAACAATCTATTATTTAAATCTTTCTCAGTTTTCAATTTCCCGTAGTATTCCTGACATCTGTTCCTGACGTCTCTTTCTGTACTGTTCCTGACGTCTATCTTGGTGGACCTGCAATCTTTCTCCTCTGTCCTCCTGTCCTTCATGGCTATTTCACTGTCCTCTCCTCCCTGTCTGTGTTCTGTCCTCCTTCCCCCCTCCATGTTAACCAGGTAAAGTCAGCGCTCCAAGGTAGAGGACGATCTCGTCCCCAGAAGCGCCAGCACAGGAATGTAAGTCCCCGTACAGGGCTGAGAGGTGCATGGTCTGGACTGGACTGGCGTGTACGACACACACAGATTGACCAACCCCCCCCCACCCCCACTCTCTAATTCTGTCCTCTCTTCCCTCTGTCCTCTGCCCTCTGTCCTCTGCCCTCTCTGCCCTCTCTGCCCTCTGTCCTCTGCCCTCTCTGCCCTCTGTCCTCTGCCCTCTGTCCTCTGCCCTCTGCCCTCTGTCCTCTAACCCATGGATCATCCACTAGATTCAGCCGCAGACCAATTTCTTTCTTGACCGGATGATTGGGGGACAGAACATAATTACAAATAATTTGTAGACTCCAATTTGATTGCAGGAGTCCCAAACAGATATAATGTTTGACTAAAACAGAATCATTTTAAACCGTTCTTCCATTTGTATACGATCACATGTATCTCTATTATGCGTGGAAATACTTAGGAGCAGATTTCTTAAATTAACATTAACAACTTGGTGCTGAACTCCTGGTGTTTTTACAGGGTTCTCAGAATGTTTGGGAGGCCAAATTCGGACCACCAATTGGGGAACCCTGCTCCTGACAGTTAAATATCTGCTCTGTCAGAGCTGACCTGTTGACAGTTAAATATCTGCTCTGTCAGAGAGCTGACCTGTTGACAGTTAAATATCTCCTCTGTCAGAGCTGACCTGTTGACAGTTAAATATCTCCTCTGTCAGAGCTGACCTGTTGACAGTTAAATATCTCCTCTGTCAGAGCTGATCTGTTGACAGTTAAATATCTGCTCTGTCAGAGCTGACCTGTTGACAGTTAAATATCTGCTCTGTCAGAGCTGACCTGTTGACAGTTAAATATCTGCTCTGTCAGAGCTGACCTGTTGACAGTTAAATATCTGCTCTGTCAGAGAGCTGACCTGTTGACAGTTACATATCTGCTCTGTCAGAGAGCTGACGTAGTTGTGTTTTCAGCTGATGAGTGTATAGAGGTGAATCGTAGTATAAGAAGGATATTACAGCGTTACTTAGTCAGTCCTGCATGTGGCTGTATTGAAGTGAACTTCCTCTGACCGCCGGGTATGTGTCTAGTCTTCCTCAGCCAGCGGGTATGTGTCTAGTCTTCCTCAGCCAGCGGGTATGTGTCTAGTCTTCCTCAGACCACCGGGTGGGTGTCTAGTCTTCCTCTGACCACCGGGTATGTGTCTAGTCTTCCTCAGCCAGCGGGTATGTGTCTAGTCTTCCTCAGCCAGCGGGTATGTGTCTAGTCTTCCTCTGACCACCGGGGTATGTGTCTAGTCTTCCTCAGCCAGCGGGTATGTGTCTAGTCTTCCTCTGACCACCGGGTATGTGTCTAGTCTTCCTCTGACCACCGGGTATGTGTCTAGTCTTCCTCAGCCAGCGGGTATGTGTCTAGTCTTCCTCAGCCAGCGGGTATGTGTCTAGTCTTCCTCTGACCACCGGGTATGTGTCTAGTCTTCCTCAGCCAGCGGGTATGTGTCTAGTCTTCCTCTGACCACCGGGTATGTGTCTAGTCTTCCTCAGACCAGCGGGTATGTGTCTAGTCTTCCTCTGACCAGCGGGTATGTGTCTAGTCTTCCTCTGACCACCGGGTATGTGTCTAGTCTTCCTCTGACAACCGGGTATGTGTCTAGTCTTCCTCTGACAACCGGGTATGTGTCTAGTCTTCCTCTGACAACCGGGTATGTGTCTAGTCTTCCTCTGACAACCGGGTATGTGTCTAGTCTTCCTCTGACAACCGGGTATGTGTCTAGTCTTCCTCAGACCACCGGGTGGGTGTCTAGTCTTCCTCTGACCACCGGGTGGGTGTCTAGTCTTCCTCAGCCAGCGGGTATGTGTCTAGTCTTCCTCTGACAACCGGGTATGTGTCTAGTCTTCCTCAGACCACCGGGTGGGTGTCTAGTCTTCCTCTGACCACCGGGTGGGTGTCTAGTCTTCCTCAGCCAGCGGGTATGTGTCTAGTCTTCCTCAGCCAGCGGGTATGTGTCTAGTCTTCCTCTGACCACCGGGTATGTGTCTAGTCTTCCTCTGACCACAGGATATGTGTCTAGTCTTCCTCAGCCAGCGGGTATGTGTCTAGTCTTCCTCTGACCACCGGGTATGTGTGCAGTCTTCCTCAGCCAGCGGGGACCAGGAGTTGGTGTCTCGTATGAAGAGTCTGGAGCTGGAGAACCAGGGACTGCACAAAGGTACGTCTGTCTTTAATTTAATGATCATATTCTGATCTATATTGACGTGGGATATGTCTTTATTGATCCAGTTCACAGACCACAAACAGTGATGATTGACGATAATGTTGTGTGTTTGTGTGTAGTGGTGGAGGATCTGAGAGCAGCCTTGTTCAAGCTGGAGAACAGAGTCCGGGTTCTGGAGAGGAGCCCAGCTGTTCCCTGTGCCAAGGTGGGTTTAGAGAAGTCTAATTTACACTGTCCACGCTGTCTGTTCAAGCGAAATGCTTAAATTTCGAACGTCCAACCCCGTCCACATCTGCATTGGCTGTTGTGGACACGGAACTCTGTGCGGACTGGAGCAGACATTCGGTTGAAGATTGAAGGTGTACATTTTTATTTTTCTGTACCAAGAATGGTGTGATCTATGAATGATATTTAGGCTTTATAACTACACTGAACAAACATACGTGTTGGTCTCATGTTTCATGAGCTAAAATAAAAGATCCCAGAAATGTTCCAAACACACACAAATATTATTTCTCTCAAATTTGTTTACGTTCCTGTTAGTGAGCATTTCTCCTTTGCCAAGATAATCCATCCACCTGACAGGTGTGGCATATCAAGAATCTGATTAAACAGCATGATCATTACAAAAGTGGACCTTGTGCTGTGGACAATAAAAGGCCACTAAATTGTACAGTTTTGTCACGCAACACAATGCCAGATGTCTCAAGTTGAGGAAGCGAGCAATTGGCATGCTGACTGCAGGAATGTCCACCCGAGCTGTTGCCAGAGAATTGAATGTTAATTTCTCTACCATATGCAGCAACATCGATTCAGAGAATTTGTCAGAACGTCCAATCAGCCTCACAACCACAGACCACGTAACCACAACCACAGACCACGTAACCACAACCACGTAACCACAAACCACGTAACCACAACCACGCAACCACAGACCACGTAACCACAGACCACGTAACCACAACCACAGACCACATGTAACCACAGACCACGTAACCACAGACCACATGTAACCACAACCACAGACCACATGTAACCACAACCACAGACCACATGTAACCACAACCACAGACCACATGTAACCACAACCACAGACCGCATGTAACCAAATCAAATGTATTTATATAGCCCTTCGTACATCAGCTGATATCTCAAAGTGCTGTACAGAAACCCAGCCTAAAACCCCAAACAGCAAGCAATGCAGGTGTAGAAGCACGGTGGCTAGGAAAAACTCCCTAGAAAGGCCAAAACCTAGGAAGAAACCTAGAGAGGAACCAGGCTATATGGGGTGGCCAGTCCTCTTCTGGCTGTGCCAGGTGGAGATTATAACAGAACATGGCCAAGATGTTCAAATGTTCATAAATGACCAGCATGGTCAAATAATAATCACAGGCAGAACAGTTGAAACTGGAGCAGCAGCACGGCCAGGTGGACTGGGGACAGCAAGGAGTCATCATGTCAGGTAGTCCTGGGGCATGGTCCTAGGGCTCAGGTCCTCCGAGAGAGAGAAAGAAAGAATTAGAGAACGCACACTTAGATTCACACAGGACACCGATTAGGACAGGAGAAGTACTCCAGTTATAACAAACTGACCCTAGCCCCCCGAGACACAAACTACTGCAGCATAAATACTGGAGGCTGAGACAGGAGGGGTCAGGAGACACTGTGGCCCCATCCGAGGACACCCCCGGACAGGGCCAAACAGGAAGGATATAACCCCACCCACTTTGCCAAAGCACAGCCCCCACACCACTAGAGGGATATCTTCAACCACCAACTTACCATCCTGAGACAAGGCTGAGTATAGCCCACAAAGATCTCCGCCATAGCACAACCCAAGGGGGGGCGTCAACCCAGACAGGATGACCACAACCACAGACCACATGTAACCACAACCACAGACCACAACCACAGACCACATGTAACCACGCCAGGACCTCCACATCTGGCTTCTTCACCTGCGGGAGCATCTGAGACCAGCCTCCCAACCACAGACCACGCCAGGACCTCCACATCTGGCTTCTTCACCTGCGGGAGCATCTGAGACCAGCCACCCGGACAGCTGATGGAACTGTGGGTTTGCACAACTGAAGAATTTCTGCACAAACTGTCAGAACCGTCTCAGAGAAGCTCATCTGCGTGCTTGTCGTCCTCACCAGGGTATTGAACTGACTCCATTTGGGCGTCGTAACCGACTTCAGTGGATAAATGATCACCTTTGATGGCCACTGGCACGCTGGAGAAGTGTGCTCTTCAAGGATGAATCCCTGTTTCAACTGTACTGGGCAGACAGCGTGTATGGTGTCGTGTGGGCGAGGGGTTTAGTGACGTCAACGTTGTGAACAGAGTGCCCCATGGTGGTGGTGGGGTTATGGTATGGGCAGGCATAAGCTACAGACAATGAACACATTTTATTGATGGCAATTTGAATGCACAGAGATACTGTGATGAGTTCCTGAGGCCCATCGCTGTGCCATTCATCCACAGCCATCACCTCATGTTTCAGCATGATAATGCACGGCCCCATGTCACAAGGATCTGGACACAATTCCTGGAAGCTGAAAATGTCCCAGTTCTTCCATGGCCTGCATAGTCACCAGACATGTCACCCATTGAGCATGTTTGGGATGCTCTGGATCAACGTGTACAACAGCGTGTTCCAGTTCCCGCCAATATCCAGCGACTTCACACAGCCATTGAAGAGGAATGGAACAACATTCCACAGGCCAAAATCAACCGCCTGATCAGCTCCATGTGAAGGAGATGTTGTGCTGCATCAGGAAAATGGTCACACCAGATACTGACTGGTTTTCTGATCCACACCCTACCTCTTTATTAAGGTATCTGTGACCAACAGATGCAGATCTGTATTCCCAGTCATATGGAATCCATAGATCAGGACCTCATCAATTTATTTAAATTAACTGATTTCCTCATGAACTGCAACTGAGAAAAATCTTTGAAATTGTTCCATCAGTGTATGAACAATATTTTGTAGATGCTTATTTCTCCTGTCTCCTCCCAGGCGGTGACTGTTCAGTCTGTGAAGGTAGAGGAGGATGATGATGATGAGATGGACCTCTTTGGGAGTGATGAGGAGGATGAAGAGGCAGAGAGGCTGAAGGAGGAGAGAATCGCTGCTTACGCTGCCAAGAAGTCTAAGAAACCAGCACTCATCGCCAAGTCCTCTATCCTGCTCGATGTCAAACCTGTACGTTGTCCCCTGTCTGTCCTCTATCCTGCTCTATGTCAAACCTGTACGTTGTCCCCTGTCTGTCCTCTATCCTGCTCTATGTCAAACCTGTACGTTGTCCCCTGTCTGTCCTCTATCCTGCTCTATGTCAAACCTGTACGTTGTCCCCTGTCTGTCCTTCTATCCTGCTCGATGTCAAACCTGTACGTTGTCCCCTGTCTGTCCTCTATCCTGCTCTATGTCAAACCTGTACGTTGTCCCCTGTCTGTCCTCTATCCTGCTCTATGTCAAACCTGTACGTTGTCCCCTGTCTGTCCTCTATCCTGCTCTATGTCAAACCTGTACGTTGTCCCCTGTCTGTCCTTCTATCCTGCTCGATGTCAAACCTGTACGTTGTCCCCTGTCTGTCCTTCTATCCTGCTCGATGTCAAACCTGTACGTTGTCCCCTGTCTGTCCTTCTATCCTGCTCTATGTCAAACCTGTACGTTGTCCCCTGTCTGTCCTCTATCCTGCTCTATGTCAAACCTGTACGTTTTCCCCTGTCTGTCCTTCTATCCTGCTCGATGTCAAACCTGTACGTTGTCCCCTGTCTGTCCTTCTATCCTGCTCTATGTCAAACCTGTACGTTGTCCCCTGTCTGTCCTCTATCCTGCTCTATGTCAAACCTGTACGTTGTCCCCTGTCTATCCTTCTATCCTGCTCTATGTCAAACCTGTACGTTGTCCCCTGTCTGTCCTTCTATCCTGCTCTATGTCAAACCTGTACGTTGTCCCGTCTGTCCTCTATCCTGCTCTATGTCAAACCTGTACGTTGTCCCCTGTCTGTCCTTCTATCCTGCTCTATGTCAAACCTGTACGTTGTCCCCTGTCTGTCCTCTATCCTGCTCTATGTCAAACCTGTACGTTGTCCCCTGTCTGTCCTCTATCCTGCTCTATGTCAAACCTGTACGTTGTCCCCTGTCTGTCCTTCTATCCTGCTCTATGTCAAACCTGTACGTTGTCCCCTGTCTGTCCTCTATCCTGCTCGATGTCAAACCTGTACGTTGTCCCCTGTCTGTCCTTCTATCCTGCTCGATGTCAAACCTGTACGTTGTCCCCTGTCTGTCCTCTATCCTGCTCGATGTCAAACCTGTACGTTGTCCCCTGTCTGTCCTCTATCCTGCTCTATGTCAAACCTGTACGTTGTCCCCTGTCTGTCCTCTATCCTGCTCTATGTCAAACCTGTACGTTGTCCCCTGTCTGTCCTCTATCCTGCTCTATGTCAAACCTGTACGTTGTCCCCTGTCTGTCCTCTATCCTGCTCTATGTCAAACCTGTACGTTGTCCCCTGTCTGTCCTCTATCCTGCTCTATGTCAAACCTGTACGTTGTCCCCTGTCTGTCCTTCTATCCTGCTCTATGTCAAACCTGTACGTTGTCCCCTGTCTGTCCTTCTATCCTGCTCTATGTCAAACCTGTACGTTGTCCCCTGTCTGTCCTCTATCCTGCTCTATGTCAAACCTGTACGTTGTCCCCTGTTTGTCCTCTATCCTGCTCTATGTCAAACCTGTACGTTGTCCCCTGTCTGTCCTCTATCCTGCTCTATGTCAAACCTGTACGTTGTCCCCTGTCTGTCCTTCTATCCTGCTCTATGTCAAACCTGTACGTTGTCCCCTGTCTGTCCTCTATCCTGCTCTAAGTCAAACATGTACGTTGTCCCCTGTTTGTCCTCTATCCTGCTCTATGTCAAACCTGTACGTTGTCCCCTGTTTGTCCTCTATCCTGCTCTATGTCAAACCTGTACGTTGTCCCCTGTCTGTCCTTCTATCCTGCTCTATGTCAAACCTGTACGTTGTCCCCTGTCTGTCCTTCTATCCTGCTCTATGTCAAACCTGTACGTTGTCCCCTGTCTGTCCCTCTATCTAATGCTTTCTCCCCACCTCTCCCTTTCTCAGTGGGATGATGAGACAGACATGTCTAAGTTGGAGGAGTGTGTGAGGTCTGTTGTAGCTGACGGTCTGCTGTGGGGTCAGTCCAAGCTGGTTCCCGTGGGTTACGGCATAAAGAAGCTTCAGATCGGGTGTGTTGTCGAGGACGACAAGGTGGGGACAGACCTGCTAGAGGAAGAGATCACCAAGTTTGAGGACTATGTGAGTATCACACGCTGTAGATAACACAACTACTACTAGTGTATTGTAGTGGTCTGAGGACACTTTACCCTGATCTGAGCTACTACTACTAATGTATTATAGTGGTCTGAGGACACGTTACCCTGATCTGAGCTACTACTACTAGTGTATTATAGTGGTCTGAGGACACGTTACCCTGATCTGAGCTACTACTACTAGTGTATTATAGAGGTCTGAGGACACGTTACCCTGATCTGAGCTACTACTACTAATGTATTATAGTGGTCTGAGGACACGTTATCCTGATCTGAGCTACTACTACTAGTGTATTATAGTGGTCTGAGGACACGTTACCCTGATCTGAGCTACTACTACTAGTGTATTATAGTGGTCTGAGGACACGTTACCCTGATCTGAGCTACTACTACTAATGTATTATAGTGGTCTGAGGACACGTTACCCTGATCTGAGCTGCTACTACTACTAATGTATTATAGTGGTCTGAGGACACGTTACCCTGATCTGAGCTACTACTACTAGTGTATTATAGTGGTCTGAGGACACGTTACCCTGATCTGAGCTACTACTACTAGTGTATTATAGTGGTCTGAGGACACGTTACCCTGATCTGAGCTACTACTACTAGTGTATTATAGTGGTCTGAGGACACGTTACCCTGATCTGAGCTACTACTACTAGTGTATTATAGTGGTCTGAGGACACGTTACCCTGATCTGAGCTACTACTACTAATGTATTATAGTGGTCTGAGGACACGTTACCCTGATCTGAGCTACTACTACTAGTATATTATAGTGGTCTGAGGACACGTTACCCTGATCTGAGCTACTACTACTAGTGTATTATAGTGGTCTGAGGACACGTTACCCTGATCTGAGCTACTACTACTAGTGTATTATAGTGGTCTGAGGACACGTTACCCTGATCTGAGCTACTACTACTAGTGTATTATAGTGGTCTGAGGACACGTTACCCTGATCTGAGCTACTACTACTAGTGTATTATAGTGGTCTGAGGACACGTTACCCTGATCTGAGCTACTACTACTAGTGTATTATAGTGGTCTGAGGACACGTTACCCTGATCTGAGCTACTACTACTAGTGTATTATAGTGGTCTGAGGACACGTTACCCTGATCTGAGCTACTACTACTAGTGTATTATAGTGGTCTGAGGACACGTTACCCTGATCTGAGCTACTACTAGTGTATTATAGTGGTCTGAGGACACGTTATGTAGTGACGTTACCCTGATCTGAGCTCTTCTATTTCAGGTCCAGAGTGTCGACGTGGCTGCCTTCAACAAGATCTAAGCCTCTCCTACCTACCTCCCTCCCTCCCCTTCCCTTCCCTCCCTCCTCCCCTTCCCTCCCTCCTCTCCTTCCCTCCCTCCTCTCCTTCCCTCCCTCCTCTCCTTCCCTCCCTCCTCTCCTTCCCTCCCTCCTTTCCTTCCCTCCCTCCTTCCTCTCCTTCCCTTCCTCTACTTCCTTCCCTCCTTCCCTTCCTCTACTTCCTTCCCTCCCTCCTCTCCTTCCCTCCCTCCTTCCTCTCCTTCCTTCCCTCCCTCCTCTCCTTCCTTCCCTCCCTCCTCTCCTTCCTTCCTCCCTCCTCTCCTGTCATCCAAAGAGTTACTGCTGCTCTCTGCTTCCAGTTGCTAATAAAACATAGCTTTAAGCACAAACACCTGTCTGTTTCTGTCTGAATGAGGGCAAACATGACTATATATAGGTCTGTTAATACAGGACTAGTAAAGGCCCAGTGAGGGGAAGTAGTCCTGCTACGCCCCTATAGACGCCCCTCCACACAGCACCTGAGCCCAGTCAGGGGTACGGCTGGGGGTCCCCCTGTGTCCTCACTTCCCTCTACCCCTCACACACACAGGTGGGGATTGGCTGTGTTCACGTTCAGAACCAGCAGCCTCATTTAGAAACGTTGCATATGCACCTAAAACATGCATGAGTCAGTTTTCACACAGAAAGTTGCAATCGTAAAAACGGAACTTGACATGAAGGTGCCGATCTTTCCCGCCAACCTTAGATCGCGCAGACTCGCTGCCAGAACACAAACGTAGTTCAGTAGCAGTCATGTGGAATATATATAATCGTAGTTTAGTAGCAGTCATGTGGAATATATATAAATGTAGTTTAGTAGCAGTCATGTGGAATATATATAAATGTAGTTTAGTAGCAGTCATGTGGAATATATATAAATGTAGTTTAGTAGCAGTCATGTGGAATATATATAAATGTAGTTTAGTAGCAGTCATGTGGAATATATATAAATGTAGTTTAGTAGCAGTCATGTGGAATATATATAAATGTAGTTTAGTAGCAGTCATGTGGAATATATATAATCGTAGTTTAGTAGTAGTCATGTGGAATATATATAAATGTAGTTTAGTAGTAGTCCTGTGGAATATATATAAATGTAGTTTAGTAGCAGTCATGTGGAATATATATAATCGTAGTTTAGTAGTAGTCATGTGGAATATATATAAATGTAGTTTAGTAGTAGTCATGTGGAATGTATATAATCGTAGTTTAGTAGCAGTCATGTGGAATATATATAATCGTAGTTTAGTAGTAGTCATGTGGAATATATATAAATGTAGTTTAGTAGCAGTCATGTGGAATATATATAAATGTAGTTTAGTAGCAGTCATGTGGAATATATATCTAAACGTAGTTCAGTAGTAGTCATGTGGAATATATATAAATGTAGTTTAGTAGCAGTCATGTGGAATATATATCTAAATGTAGTTTAGTAGTAGTCCTGTGGAATATATATAATCGTAGTTTAGTAGCAGTCATGTGGAATATATATAATCGTAGTTTAGTAGTAGTCATGTGGAATATATATAAATGTAGTTTAGTAGTAGTCCTGTGGAATATATATAATCGTAGTTTAGTAGCAGTCATGTGGAATATATATAAATGTAGTTTAGTAGCAGTCATGTGGAATATATATAAATGTAGTTTAGTAGCAGTCATGTGGAATATATATAAATGTAGTTTAGTAGCAGTCATGTGGAATATATATAAATGTAGTTTAGTAGCAGTCATGTGGAATATATATAAATGTAGTTTAGTAGCAGTCATGTGGAATATATATAATCGTAGTTTAGTAGTAGTCATGTGGAATATATATAAATGTAGTTTAGTAGTAGTCCTGTGGAATATATATAAATGTAGTTTAGTAGCAGTCATGTGGAATATATATAATCGTAGTTTAGTAGTAGTCATGTGGAATATATATAAATGTAGTTTAGTAGTAGTCATGTGGAATGTATATAATCGTAGTTTAGTAGCAGTCATGTGGAATATATATAATCGTAGTTTAGTAGTAGTCATGTGGAATATATATAAATGTAGTTTAGTAGCAGTCATGTGGAATATATATAAATGTAGTTTAGTAGTAGTCCTGTGGAATATATATAAATGTAGTTTAGTAGTAGTCCTGTGGAATATATATAAATGTAGTTTAGTAGCAGTCATGTGGAATATATATAAATGTAGTTTAGTAGCAGTCATGTGGAATATATATAATCGTAGTTTAGTAGTAGTCATGTGGAATATATATAAATGTAGTTTAGTAGTAGTCCTGTGGAATATATATAATCGTAGTTTAGTAGCAGTCATGTGGAATATATATAATCGTAGTTTAGTAGTAGTCATGTGGAATATATATAAATGTAGTTTAGTAGTAGTCCTGTGGAATATATATAAATGTAGTTTAGTAGCAGTCATGTGGAATATATATAATCGTAGTTTAGTAGTAGTCATGTGGAATATATATAAATGTAGTTTAGTAGTAGTCCTGTGGAATATATATAATCGTAGTTTAGTAGTAGTCATGTGGAATATATATAAATGTAGTTTAGTAGTAGTCATGTGGAATATATATAAATGTAGTTTAGTAGCAGTCATGTGGAATATATATAATCGTAGTTTAGTAGTAGTCATGTGGAATATATATAAATGTAGTTTAGTAGTAGTCCTGTGGAATATATATAATCGTAGTTTAGTAGCAGTCATGTGGAATATATATAATCGTAGTTTAGTAGTAGTCATGTGGAATATATATAAATGTAGTTTAGTAGTAGTCCTGTGGAATATATATAAATGTAGTTTAGTAGCAGTCATGTGGAATATATATAATCGTAGTTTAGTAGTAGTCATGTGGAATATATATAAATGTAGTTTAGTAGTAGTCCTGTGGAATATATATAATCGTAGTTTAGTAGCAGTCATGTGGAATATATATAATCGTAGTTTAGTAGTAGTCATGTGGAATATATATAAATGTAGTTTAGTAGTAGTCCTGTGGAATATATATAAATGTAGTTTAGTAGTAGTCCTGTGGAATATATATAAATGTAGTTTAGTAGCAGTCATGTGGAATATATATAATCGTAGTTTAGTAGTAGTCATGTGGAATATATACAAACGTAGTTCAGTAGTAGTCATGTGGAATATATACAAATGTAGTTTAGTAGTAGTCCTGTGGAATATATATAAACGTAGTTTAGTAGCAGTCATGTGGAATATATATAATCGTAGTTTAGTAGTAGTACTGTGGAATATATATAAACGTAGTTTAGTAGCAGTCATGTGGAATATATATAATCGTAGTTTAGTAGTAGTACTGTGGAATATATAAATGTAGTTTAGTAGGAGTCATGTGGAATATATATAATCGTAGTTTAGTAGTAGTACTGTGGAATATATATAATCGTAGTTTAGTAGTAGTACTGTGGAATATATAAATGTAGTTTAGTAGTAGTCATGTGGAATATATATAATCGTAGTTTAGTAGTAGTACTGTGGAATATATATAATCGTAGTTTAGTAGTAGTACTGTGGAATATATATAATCGTAGTTTAGTAGTAGTACTGTGGAATATATAAATGTAGTTTAGTAGTAGTCATGTGGAATATATACAGTGCCTTGCGACAGTATTCGGCCCCCTTGAACTTTGCGACCTTTTGCCACATTTCAGGCTTCAAACAAAGATATAAAACAATTTTTTTGTGAAGAATCAACAACAAGTGGGACACAATCATGAAGTGGAACGACATTTATTGGATATTTAAAAACTTTTAACAAATCAAAAACTGAAAAATTGGGCGTGCAAAATTATTCCATGTGGAATATATATGCTGAAACTTATTCAGAACAATAACAGGTTGCTCAATAGAAAAACAAGATACAATCGTTTTCTGTTTAAAAGAGCAAAAAGTATTTCTACTTTGCATTTGAAAATAATTAGAAATAAGCATATTTCCTACTATTTATTTCATTTACAAGATCATTGCAAAATAAATTCCTTACCTTTTCTGACTCGCAGAACAAGACCTACAACAAGTTCGGATAGGCTACCATTCACCCCATCCCTATTTAATTAGACACATTTCACAGTAGTAAATAAGCTATTTCAAGCAGTTTGTTGCTCTCCGCGTTTTAACCCAACGCGCAGTTTAGCGGTAGAACAGAAGGTTTTCTAGGCTACTTCTGAACACTGAAATTTTGTTTATAAAATCTTAAAAACACCACATTGCAGAATACATTTCTCATTCCTTTTCCGGCCATGAGTTCATATTCCCTAAATAGCCATACAACAAATGATGGTGCGCATCCCATTTAATTGGGCCTATCACATGCTGAACAAAATGTGTTGGTTGTTTCATGAGCTGAAATGAAAAATTAAATTAAATGGAAAACCCCCAGAAATGAGCATTTCTCCTGGGCCAAGATAATCCATCCACCTGACAGGTGCCACACCTGCCACACATATCAAGAAGCTGATTAAACAGCATGATCATTACACAGGTGCACCTTGTGCTGGGGACAAAAGGCCACTTTAAAATGAGGTTTGTCACACAACAAAATGTCTCAATTGGCAAGAGAATTTGCCAGAGAATTTAATGTTAATTTCTCTACCCTAGCTGCCTCCAATGTCGTTTTAGAGAATTTGAATCTAACCGGCCTCACAAACGCAGACCACGTGTAACCAGACCTCCATATGCCTCTTCACCTGCGGGGAGGGGGAAGGGGTGCTGAGTATTTATGTCTGTAATAAAGCCCTTTCGTGGTGAATAACTCATTCTGATTGGCTGGGCCTGGCGGGTGGAGCCCTCCCCAGTCATGTGAAATCCATAAATGAAGGCCTAATGAATTTATTTTGACCGATTTCCCTATATGAATTGTAACTCAGTAAAATCTTTGAAGATGTTGCGTTTATACTTTAGTTCAGTATAATTTCAGGTGTTTGCTCCATACAGAGGACAGGGTGGTTCATAACATACAGTACAATTTAACAGGTGAGCAGACAGTTGATATTTTGAAGTGTTTAGGCTCCACTGTAAGTAGGACCTACTGTAGTACATTATTTCCCTAGTACATCAAATGGGCAGTGCAGCATATTTATGTTTGGGGAAAGAGTGAATGCAAAACATTAGGGAGCCGTCAAAATGGACACAATTGTTACCAGGAGGAAAATGGGGAGGGTCGTGCTTTTTCAATTTCAATCAGGGGGGAGGGTTTAGTTTGGGGTCTTTTTTATTCCAGGGGAGGGTCATGTAATTGATTCAAAGTCCTTTTGCTCGGGGTTTGAGAATTAGTTGCTTATTTTAGTATTTTGTGTGTGCCCGATGAGGCCCTTCATCCCTGATTGTCTGCTGGGCAGCAATATCAAGTGGTTCTAGTGTGGTCTCAATCAAATTACACAGCACATACTATAGAGCAGTGGTTCCACCCTCGTATGTACAGTACCAGTGGTTCCAACCCCCGTATGTACAGTACCAGTGGTTCCCCCCGTATGTACAGTACCAGTGGTTCCAACCCCCGTATGTACAGTACCAGTGGTTCCCCCCATATGTACAGTACCAGTGGTTCCCCCCCGTATGTACAGTACCAGTGGTTCCAACCCCCGTATGTACAGTACCAGTGGTTCCCCCCGTATGTACAGAACCAGTGGTTCCCCCCGTATGTACAGTACCAGTGGTTCCTCCCCGTATGTACAGTACCAGTGGTTCCAACCCCCGTATGTACAGTACCAGTGGTTCCCCCCGTATGTACAGAACCAGTGGTTCCCCCCGTATGTACAGTACCAGTGGTTCCTCCCGTATGTACAGTACCAGTGGTTCCCCCCGTATGTACAGTACCAGTGGTTCCTCCCGTATGTACAGTACCAGTGGTTCCCCCCGTATGTACAGTACCAGTGGTTCCCCCCCGTATGTACAGTACCAGTGGTTCCCCCCCGTATGTACAGTACCAGTGGTTCCCCCCGTATGTACAGTACCAGTGGTTCCCCCCGTATGTACAGTACAAGTGGTTCCCCCCGTATGTACAGTACCAGTGGTTCCTACCCCCATATGTACAGTACCAGTGGTTCCAACCCCCGTATGTACAGTACCAGTGGTTCCCCCCCGTATGTACAGTACCAGTGGTTCCCCCCCGTATGTACAGTACCAGTGGTTCCCCCGTATGTACAGTACCAGTGGTTCCCCCCCGTATGTACAGTACCAGTGGTTCCCCCCGTATGTACAGTACCAGTGGTTCCCCCCCGTATGTACAGTACCAGTGGTTCCCCCCCGTATGTACAGTACCAGTGGTTCCCCCCCGTATGTACAGTACCAGTGGTTCCCCCCCGTATGTACAGTACCAGTGGTTCCCCCCCGTATGTACAGTACCAGTGGTTCCTCCCGTATGTACAGTACCAGTGGTTCCCCCCGTATGTACAGTACCAGTGGTTCCCCCCGTATGTACAGTACCAGTGGTTCCCCCCCGTATGTACAGTACCAGTGGTTCCCCCCCGTATGTACAGTACCAGTGGTTCCTCCCGTATGTACAGTACCAGTGGTTCCCCCCCGTATGTACAGTACCAGTGGTTCCCCCCGTATGTACAGTACCAGTGGTTCCCCCCGTATGTACAGTACCAGTGGTTCCCCCCGTATGTACAGTACCAGTGGTTCCAACCCCCGTATGTACAGTACCAGTGGTTCCCCCCGTATGTACAGTACCAGTGGTTCCCCCGTATGTACAGTACCAGTGGTTCCCCCGTATGTACAGTACCAGTGGTTCCCCCCGTATGTACAGTACCAGTGGTTCCCCCCCGTATGTACAGTACCAGTGGTTCCCCCCCGTATGTACAGTACCAGTGGTTCCCCCCCGTATGTACAGTACCAGTGGTTCCCCCCGTATGTACAGTACCAGTGGTTCCTCCCGTATGTACAGTACCAGTGGTTCCCCCGTATGTACAGTACCAGTGGTTCCCCCCGTATGTACAGTACCAGTGGTTCCCCCCGTATGTACAGTACCAGTGGTTCCCCCCCGTATGTACAGTACCAGTGGTTCCCCCCCGTATGTACAGTACCAGTGGTTCCCCCCGTATGTACAGTACCAGTGGTTCCTCCCGTATGTACAGTACCAGTGGTTCCACCCTCGTATGTACAGTACCAGTGGTTCCCCCCCGTATGTACAGTACCAGTGGTTCCAACCCCCGTATGTACAGTACCAGTGGTTCCCCCCGTATGTACAGTATCAGTGGTTCCTCCCGTATGTACAGTACCAGTGGTTCCCCTCGTATGTACAGTACCAGTGGTTCCCCCGTATGTACAGTACCAGTGGTTCCCCCCCGTATGTACAGTACCAGTGGTTCCCCCCCGTATGTACAGTACCAGTGGTTCCCCCCCGTATGTACAGTACCAGTGGTTCCAACCCCCGTATGTACAGTACCAGTGGTTCCTCCCGTATGTACAGTACCAGTGGTTCCTACCCCCATATGTACAGTACCAGTGGTTCCTCCCGTATGTACAGTACCAGTGGTTCCCCCCGTATGTACAGTACCAGTGGTTCCAACCCCCGTATGTACAGTACCAGTGGTTCCCCCCGTATGTACAGTACCAGTGGTTCCTCCCGTATGTACAGTACCAGTGGTTCCTCCCGTATGTACAGTACCAGTGGTTCCCCCCGTATGTACAGTACCAGTGGTTCCCCCCGTATGTACAGTACCAGTGGTTCCTCCCGTATGTACAGTACCAGTGGTTCCCCCCCGTATGTACAGTACCAGTGGTTCCAACCCCCGTATGTACAGTACCAGTGGTTCCAACCCCCGTATGTACAGTACCAGTGGTTCCCCCCCGTATGTACAGTACCAGTGGTTCCTCCCGTATGTACAGTACCAGTGGTTCCCCCCCGTATGTACAGTACCAGTGGTTCCTCCCGTATGTACAGTACCAGTGGTTCCCCCCCGTATGTACAGTACCAGTGGTTCCCCCCGTATGTACAGTACCAGTGGTTCCCCCCGTATGTACAGTACCAGTGGTTCCCCCCCGTATGTACAGTACCAGTGGTTCCCCCCCGTATGTACAGTACCAGTGGTTCCCCCCCGTATGTACAGTACCAGTGGTTCCCCCCGTATGTACAGTACCAGTGGTTCCCCCATATGTACAGTACCAGTGGTTCCTCCCGTATGTACAGTACCAGTGGTTCCCCCCGTATGTACAGTACCAGTGGTTCCCCCATATGTACAGTACCAGTGGTTCCTCCCGTATGTACAGTACCAGTGGTTCCCCCCCGTATGTACAGTACCAGTTTTTCCCCTCGTATGTACAGTACCAGTGGTTCCCCCGTATGTACAGTACCAGTGGTTCCCCCGTATGTACAGTACCAGTGGTTCCCCCCCGTATGTACAGTACCAGTGGGTCCCCCCCGTATGTACAGTACCAGTGGTTCCAACCCCCGTATGTACAGTACCAGTGGTTCCAACCCCCGTATGTACAGTACCAGTGGTTCCAACCCCCGTATGTACAGTACCAGTGGTTCCTCCCGTATGTACAGTACCAGTGGTTCCCCCCCGTATGTACAGTACCAGTGGTTCCCCCCCGTATGTACAGTACCAGTGGTTCCCCCCCGTATGTACAGTACCAGTGGTTCCCCCCCGTATGTACAGTACCAGTGGTTCCCCCCGTATGTACAGTACCAGTGGTTCCCCCCGTATGTACAGTACCAGTGGTTCCCCCCGTATGTACAGTACCAGTGGTTCCCCCCGTATGTACAGTACCAGTGGTTCCCCCCGTATGTACAGTACCAGTGGTTCCCCCCGTATGTACAGTACCAGTGGTTCCCCCTGTATGTACAGTACCAGTGGCTCCCCCCGTATGTACAGTACCAGTGGTTCCCCCCGTATGTACAGTACCAGTGGTTCCCCCCGTATGTACAGTACCAGTGGTTCCCCCCCGTATGTACAGTACCAGTGGTTCCCCCCCGTATGTACAGTACCAGTGGTTCCCCCCGTATGTACAGTACCAGTGGTTCCTCCCGTATGTACAGTACCAGTGGTTCCCCCCCGTATGTACAGTACCAGTGGTTCCCCCCGTATGTACAGTACCAGTGGTTCCTCCCGTATGTACAGTACCAGTGGTTCCCCCCTGTATGTACAGTACCAGTGGGTCCCCCCCGTATGTACAGTACCAGTGGTTCCAACCCCCGTATGTACAGTACCAGTGGTTCCAACCCCCGTATGTACAGTACCAGTGGTTCCAACCCCCGTATGTACAGTACCAGTGGTTCCTCCCGTATGTACAGTACCAGTGGTTCCCCCCCGTATGTACAGTACCAGTGGTTCCCCCCCGTATGTACAGTACCAGTGGTTCCCCCCCGTATGTACAGTACCAGTGGTTCCCCCCCGTATGTACAGTACCAGTGGTTCCCCCCGTATGTACAGTACCAGTGGTTCCCCCCGTATGTACAGTACCAGTGGTTCCCCCCGTATGTACAGTACCAGTGGTTCCCCCCGTATGTACAGTACCAGTGGTTCCCCCCGTATGTACAGTACCAGTGGTTCCCCCCGTATGTACAGTACCAGTGGTTCCCCCCGTATGTACAGTACCAGTGGTTCCCCCCGTATGTACAGTACCAGTGGTTCCCCCCCGTATGTACAGTACCAGTGGTTCCCCCCCGTATGTACAGTACCAGTGGTTCCCCCCGTATGTACAGTACCAGTGGTTCCTCCCGTATGTACAGTACCAGTGGTTCCCCCCCGTATGTACAGTACCAGTGGTTCCCCCCGTATGTACAGTACCAGTGGTTCCTCCCGTATGTACAGTACCAGTGGTTCCCCCCTGTATGTACAGTACCAGTGGGTCCCCCCGTATGTACAGTACCAGTGGTTCCAACCCCCGTATGTACAGTACCAGTGGTTCCAACCCCCGTATGTACAGTACCAGTGGTTCCCCCCGTATGTACAGTACCAGTGGTTCCCCCCGTATGTACAGTACCAGTGGTTCCCCCCGTATGTACAGTACCAGTGGTTCCCCCCGTATGTACAGTACCAGTGGTTCCCCCCGTATGTACAGTACCAGTGGTTCCCCCCCGTATGTACAGTACCAGTGGTTCCCCCCCGTATGTACAGTACCAGTGGTTCCCCCCGTATGTACAGTACCAGTGGTTCCTCCCGTATGTACAGTACCAGTGGTTCCCCCCCGTATGTACAGTACCAGTGGTTCCCCCCGTATGTACAGTACCAGTGGTTCCTCCCGTATGTACAGTACCAGTGGTTCCCCCCCGTATGTACAGTACCAGTTGTTCCCCCCGTATGTACAGTACCAGTGGTTCCTCCCGTATGTACAGTACCAGTGGTTCCCCCGTATGTACAGTACCAGTGGTTCCCCCCGTATGTACAGTACCAGTGGTTCCCCCCGTATGTACAGTACCAGTGGTTCCCCCCCGTATGTACAGTACCAGTGGTTCCCCCCCGTATGTACAGTACCAGTGGTTCCCCCCGTATGTACAGTACCAGTGGTTCCTCCCGTATGTACAGTACCAGTGGTTCCACCCTCGTATGTACAGTACCAGTGGTTCCCCCCCGTATGTACAGTACCAGTGGTTCCAACCCCCGTATGTACAGTACCAGTGGTTCCCCCCGTATGTACAGTATCAGTGGTTCCTCCCGTATGTACAGTACCAGTGGTTCCCCTCGTATGTACAGTACCAGTGGTTCCCCCGTATGTACAGTACCAGTGGTTCCCCCCCGTATGTACAGTACCAGTGGTTCCCCCCCGTATGTACAGTACCAGTGGTTCCCCCCCGTATGTACAGTACCAGTGGTTCCAACCCCCGTATGTACAGTACCAGTGGTTCCTCCCGTATGTACAGTACCAGTGGTTCCTACCCCCATATGTACAGTACCAGTGGTTCCTCCCGTATGTACAGTACCAGTGGTTCCCCCCGTATGTACAGTACCAGTGGTTCCAACCCCCGTATGTACAGTACCAGTGGTTCCCCCCGTATGTACAGTACCAGTGGTTCCTCCCGTATGTACAGTACCAGTGGTTCCTCCCGTATGTACAGTACCAGTGGTTCCCCCCGTATGTACAGTACCAGTGGTTCCCCCCGTATGTACAGTACCAGTGGTTCCTCCCGTATGTACAGTACCAGTGGTTCCCCCCCGTATGTACAGTACCAGTGGTTCCAACCCCCGTATGTACAGTACCAGTGGTTCCCCCCCGTATGTACAGTACCAGTGGTTCCTCCCGTATGTACAGTACCAGTGGTTCCCCCCCGTATGTACAGTACCAGTGGTTCCTCCCGTATGTACAGTACCAGTGGTTCCCCCCCGTATGTACAGTACCAGTGGTTCCCCCCGTATGTACAGTACCAGTGGTTCCCCCCCGTATGTACAGTACCAGTGGTTCCCCCCCGTATGTACAGTACCAGTGGTTCCCCCCCGTATGTACAGTACCAGTGGTTCCCCCCGTATGTACAGTACCAGTGGTTCCCCCATATGTACAGTACCAGTGGTTCCTCCCGTATGTACAGTACCAGTGGTTCCCCCCGTATGTACAGTACCAGTGGTTCCCCCATATGTACAGTACCAGTGGTTCCTCCCGTATGTACAGTACCAGTGGTTCCCCCCCGTATGTACAGTACCAGTTTTTCCCCTCGTATGTACAGTACCAGTGGTTCCCCCGTATGTACAGTACCAGTGGTTCCCCCGTATGTACAGTACCAGTGGTTCCCCCCCGTATGTACAGTACCAGTGGGTCCCCCCCGTATGTACAGTACCAGTGGTTCCAACCCCCGTATGTACAGTACCAGTGGTTCCAACCCCCGTATGTACAGTACCAGTGGTTCCAACCCCCGTATGTACAGTACCAGTGGTTCCTCCCGTATGTACAGTACCAGTGGTTCCCCCCCGTATGTACAGTACCAGTGGTTCCCCCCCGTATGTACAGTACCAGTGGTTCCCCCCCGTATGTACAGTACCAGTGGTTCCCCCCCGTATGTACAGTACCAGTGGTTCCCCCCGTATGTACAGTACCAGTGGTTCCCCCCGTATGTACAGTACCAGTGGTTCCCCCCGTATGTACAGTACCAGTGGTTCCCCCCGTATGTACAGTACCAGTGGTTCCCCCCGTATGTACAGTACCAGTGGTTCCCCCCGTATGTACAGTACCAGTGGTTCCCCCCGTATGTACAGTACCAGTGGTTCCCCCCGTATGTACAGTACCAGTGGTTCCCCCCCGTATGTACAGTACCAGTGGTTCCCCCCCGTATGTACAGTACCAGTGGTTCCCCCCGTATGTACAGTACCAGTGGTTCCTCCCGTATGTACAGTACCAGTGGTTCCCCCCCGTATGTACAGTACCAGTGGTTCCCCCCGTATGTACAGTACCAGTGGTTCCTCCCGTATGTACAGTACCAGTGGTTCCCCCCTGTATGTACAGTACCAGTGGGTCCCCCCCGTATGTACAGTACCAGTGGTTCCAACCCCCGTATGTACAGTACCAGTGGTTCCAACCCCCGTATGTACAGTACCAGTGGTTCCAACCCCCGTATGTACAGTACCAGTGGTTCCTCCCGTATGTACAGTACCAGTGGTTCCCCCCCGTATGTACAGTACCAGTGGTTCCCCCCCGTATGTACAGTACCAGTGGTTCCCCCCCGTATGTACAGTACCAGTGGTTCCCCCCCGTATGTACAGTACCAGTGGTTCCCCCCGTATGTACAGTACCAGTGGTTCCCCCCGTATGTACAGTACCAGTGGTTCCCCCCGTATGTACAGTACCAGTGGTTCCCCCCGTATGTACAGTACCAGTGGTTCCCCCCGTATGTACAGTACCAGTGGTTCCCCCCGTATGTACAGTACCAGTGGTTCCCCCCGTATGTACAGTACCAGTGGTTCCCCCCCGTATGTACAGTACCAGTGGTTCCCCCCCGTATGTACAGTACCAGTGGTTCCCCCCGTATGTACAGTACCAGTGGTTCCTCCCGTATGTACAGTACCAGTGGTTCCCCCCCGTATGTACAGTACCAGTGGTTCCCCCCGTATGTACAGTACCAGTGGTTCCTCCCGTATGTACAGTACCAGTGGTTCCCCCCTGTATGTACAGTACCAGTGGGTCCCCCCGTATGTACAGTACCAGTGGTTCCAACCCCCGTATGTACAGTACCAGTGGTTCCAACCCCCGTATGTACAGTACCAGTGGTTCCCCCCGTATGTACAGTACCAGTGGTTCCCCCCGTATGTACAGTACCAGTGGTTCCCCCCGTATGTACAGTACCAGTGGTTCCCCCCGTATGTACAGTACCAGTGGTTCCCCCCGTATGTACAGTACCAGTGGTTCCCCCCCGTATGTACAGTACCAGTGGTTCCCCCCCGTATGTACAGTACCAGTGGTTCCCCCCGTATGTACAGTACCAGTGGTTCCTCCCGTATGTACAGTACCAGTGGTTCCCCCCCGTATGTACAGTACCAGTGGTTCCCCCCGTATGTACAGTACCAGTGGTTCCTCCCGTATGTACAGTACCAGTGGTTCCCCCCCGTATGTACAGTACCAGTTGTTCCCCTCGTATGTACAGTACCAGTGGTTCCCCCGTATGTACAGTACCAGTGGTTCCCCCGTATGTACAGTACCAGTGGTTCCCCCCGTATGTACAGTACCAGTGGGTCCCCCCCATATGTACAGTACCAGTGGTTCCAACCCCCGTATGTACAGTACCAGTGGTTCCAACCCCCGTATGTACAGTACCAGTGGTTCCCCCCCGTATGTACAGTACCAGTTGTTCCCCTCGTATGTACAGTACCAGTGGTTCCCCCGTATGTACAGTACCAGTGGTTCCCCCGTATGTACAGTACCAGTGGTTCCCCCCGTATGTACAGTACCAGTGGGTCCCCCCCATATGTACAGTACCAGTGGTTCCAACCCCCGTATGTACAGTACCAGTGGTTCCAACCCCCGTATGTACAGTACCAGTGGTTCCCCCCTTATGTACAGTACCAGTGGTTCCTCCCGTATGTACAGTACCAGTGGTTCCCCCCCGTATGTACAGTACCAGTGGTTCCCCCCCGTATGTACAGTACCAGTGGTTCCCCCCCTTATGTACAGTACCAGTGGTTCCCCCCCGTATGTACAGTACCAGTGGTTCCCCCCCGTATGTACAGTACCAGTGGTTCCCCCCGTATATACAGTACCAGGTGTTCCCCCCGTATGTACAGTACCAGTGGTTCCTCCCGTATGTACAGTACCAGTGGTTCCCCCCCGTATGTACAGTACCAGTTTTTCCCCTCGTATGTACAGTACCAGTGGTTCCCCCGTATGTACAGTACCAGTGGTTCCCCCGTATGTACAGTACCAGTGGTTCCCCCCTGTATGTACAGTACCAGTGGGTCCCCCCCGTATGTACAGTACCAGTGGTTCCAACCCCCGTATGTACAGTACCAGTGGTTCCAACCCCCGTATGTACAGTACCAGTGGTTCCAACCCCCGTATGTACAGTACCAGTGGTTCCTCCCGTATGTACAGTACCAGTGGTTCCCCCCCGTATGTACAGTACCAGTGGTTCCCCCCCGTATGTACAGTACCAGTGGTTCCCCCCCGTATGTACAGTACCAGTGGTTCCCCCCCGTATGTACAGTACCAGTGGTTCCCCCCCGTATGTACAGTACCAGTGGTTCCCCCCGTATGTACAGTACCAGTGGTTCCCCCCGTATGTACAGTACCAGTGGTTCCCCCCCGTATGTACAGTACCAGTGGTTCCCCCCGTATGTACAGTACCAGTGGTTCCCCCCGTATGTACAGTACCAGTGGTTCCCCCCGTATGTACAGTACCAGTGGTTCCCCCCGTATGTACAGTACCAGTGGTTCCCCCCGTATGTACAGTACCAGTGGTTCCCCCCGTATGTACAGTACCAGTGGTTCCCCCCCGTATGTACAGTACCAGTGGTTCCCCCCCGTATGTACAGTACCAGTGGTTCCCCCCGTATGTACAGTACCAGTGGTTCCTCCCGTATGTACAGTACCAGTGGTTCCCCCCCGTATGTACAGTACCAGTGGTTCCCCCCGTATGTACAGTACCAGTGGTTCCTCCCGTATGTACAGTACCAGTGGTTCCCCCCCGTATGTACAGTACCAGTTGTTCCCCTCGTATGTACAGTACCAGTGGTTCCCCCGTATGTACAGTACCAGTGGTTCCCCCGTATGTACAGTACCAGTGGTTCCCCCGTATGTACAGTACCAGTGGGTCCCCCCCATATGTACAGTACCAGTGGTTCCAACCCCCGTATGTACAGTACCAGTGGTTCCAACCCCCGTATGTACAGTACCAGTGGTTCCCCCCGTATGTACAGTACCAGTTGTTCCCCTCGTATGTACAGTACCAGTGGTTCCCCCGTATGTACAGTACCAGTGGTTCCCCCGTATGTACAGTACCAGTGGTTCCCCCCGTATGTACAGTACCAGTGGGTCCCCCCCGTATGTACAGTACCAGTGGTTCCAACCCCCGTATGTACAGTACCAGTGGTTCCAACCCCCGTATGTACAGTACCAGTGGTTCCCCCCTTATGTACAGTACCAGTGGTTCCTCCCGTATGTACAGTACCAGTGGTTCCCCCCCATATGTACAGTACCAGTGGTTCCCCCCCGTATGTACAGTACCAGTGGTTCCCCCCCGTATGTACAGTACCAGTGGTTCCCCCCGTATGTACAGTACCAGTGGTTCCCCCCCGTATGTACAGTACCAGTGGTTCCCCCCCGTATGTACAGTACCAGTGGTTCCCCCCCGTATGTACAGTACCAGTGGTTCCCCCCGTATATACAGTACCAGGTGTTCCCCCCGTATGTACAGTACCAGGTGTTCCCCCCGTATGTACAGTACCAGTGGTTCCCCCCGTATGTACAGTACCAGTGGTTCCCCCCGTATGTACAGTACCAGTGGTTCCCCCCGTATGTACAGTACCAGTGGTTCCCCCCCGTATGTACAGTACCAGTGGTTCCCCCCCGTATGTACAGTACCAGTGGTTCCCCCCGTATGTACAGTACCAGTGGTTCCTCCCGTATGTACAGTACCAGTGGTTCCCCCCCGTATGTACAGTACCAGTGGTTCCCCTCGTATGTACAGTACCAGTGGTTCCCCTCGTATGTACAGTACCAGTGGTTCCCCCTGTATGTACAGTACCAGTGGTTCCCCCCGTATGTACAGTACCAGTGGTTCCCCCCCGTATGTACAGTACCAGTGGTTCCCCCCGTATGTACAGTACCAGTGGTTCCCCCCGTATGTACAGTACCAGTGGTTCCCCCCGTATGTACAGTACCAGTGGTTCCCCCCGTATGTACAGTACCAGTGGTTCCCCCCGTATGTACAGTACCAGTGGTTCCCCCCCGTATGTACAGTACCAGTGGTTCCCCCCCGTATGTACAGTACCAGTGGTTCCCCCCGTATGTACAGTACCAGTGGTTCCTCCCGTATGTACAGTACCAGTGGTTCCCCCCCGTATGTACAGTACCAGTGGTTCCCCTCGTATGTACAGTACCAGTGGTTCCCCCCGTATGTACAGTACCAGTGGTTCCCCCCGTATGTACAGTACCAGTGGTTCCCCCCCGTATGTACAGTATCAGTGGTTCCCCCCGTATGTACAGTATCAGTGGTTCCCCCCGTATGTACAGTACCAGTGGTTCCCCCCGTATGTACAGTACCAGTGGTTCCTCCCGTATGTACAGTACCAGTCAAAAGTTTGGATACACCTACACATTTAAGTCATGTGTGTGTCTGATCATGTGTGTGTCTGATCATGTGTGTGTTAGCTCACCAGTGTGAGGGCCTTCCTGACCCAGTGGGACCCATGGCCTGTAGGAGGGTGTGTGTCACACTGTTCCCACGGGGCGGGCCATCTGAGCCCCAACCCAGGACGTCAACTGGGTGTAATCATTACGGAAAGTGTTTGACAACCAAACGGGGAGGGACCTACCTGGATTTGTTCAATAGAAACTTGTTTGGAGTAAATGCTTTCTGTTGCAAAACGTATTGATTACAATCCAGGTTGCAGTACCACAGCCTGGACGGCCTGGTGGTGTGGTGGTGATGGTCGTTGTCCTGCTGACGGCAAAGTGCTTGTCGAGGTTAACAACCAGGAAGAGGAAGCAGGACTGACCGTGAGAGCAGAGCCACAACATGAATCTCCTTTAACATTCAATTTCAGAAAATGTGTGTATAAAAAGTGTATACCAGTATTTCCTAAACACCTGGAGGATTCCCAGCCATTCCACTTGTTCTATTCCACCACCAGCACACCTGGGTCTTCTTCAGTAGAGTAAACGGAGTGAAACAGCAACAGAGTCTCTGAGAATAAGGGAACTAAACGGTCAAAAATGTTGAGGGACCTGGCCGAATTTGGGTTGTGAAACATTTTGCTACGGACTAATGACCCCAGCTGTGTTAAAGAAATCAAGATGGTGAAAGCTGAACTGTGCCAAGTAAAACATTTTGCGCAATGACCAACCCACAAGACCTAAAAACTAACCCCCCAAATAAATTTGCAGCAAGAGGAATAGCCACATTTATCCAATAGGTGTCTCCATATTACCTTGTTCTCACATCACTTGTCATGACATGCTCCTCTCCTCTCACTCAAGTGACTTGTCGGCAGTACTCTCTCAACACATCCCCCTCCATCCCACCAGTCGCTCAGCAACAGCACATCCCTCTCCATCCCACCAGTCGCTCAGCAACAGCACATCCCTCTCCATCCCACCAGTCGCTCAGCAACAGCACATCCCCCTCCATCCCACCAGTCGCTCAGCAACAGCCCATCCCCCTCCATCCCACCAGTCGCTCAGCAACAGCACATCCCCCTCCATCCCACCAGTCGCTCAGCAACAGCACATCCCCCTCCATCCCACCAGTCGCTCAGCAACAGCACATCCCCCTCCATCCCACCAGTCGCTCAGCAACAGCCCATCCCCCTCCATCCCACCAGTCGCTCAGCAACAGCCCATCCCCCTCCATCCCACCAGTCGCTCAGCAACAGCACATCCCCCTCCATCCCACCAGTCGCTTAGCAACAGCCCATCCCCCTCCATCCCACCAGTCGCTCAGCAACAGCCCATCCCCCTCCATCCCACCAGTCGCTCAGCAACAGCACATCCCCCTCCATCCCACCAGTCGCTCAGCAACAGCACATCCCACCAGTCGCTCAGCAACAGCCTGCCTCACAGTAAAATGAATAGATGGTGGCCGCAATGCAATTTAGAAGTAGCCCAAAAACCTGCAACCAATATATTTTGTTTTCAAAGTAGCCTAATTTACAGGAACACTGCAAACATAGAAACCCCGGTCGTGTGCCTTTTTCAGTGTCAGAGTGGTAGCAGGGAGAGTAATACCATTACCAACCACACCACACCAACCACACCACACCAACACAACCAGCCCATTTAGTGGATGAAAACACTCAACATTTATTATACAGAAAAAACATGTGATCCGGTCATGTTCCGAAGCGTTCTGGGGTTAGAGGTCAGTGGTCAGACTTCTTTGGGGGGAAGAGAGCGTACTCTACAGTCAGAGCCACAGCGAAGGCAGCAAAGCCCCATTTAAAGCCCCTCAGCATCACGTCTCCCAGGGATACAGGACGACTGAAGCCTCCCACGTACCTCCACACCTCGTTACTGTGGGAGAGAGAAACATCAGTATCACACAGAGCCTTCGGAAAGTATTCAGACCGCTTGACTTTTCCCACAATCTACACACAATACCCGTAATGACGCCACGATACCCCGTAATGACGCCACGATACCCCGTAATGACGCCACGATACCCCGTAATGACGCCACGGTACCCCGTAATGACGCCACGGTACCCCGTAATGACGCCACGATACCCCGTAATGACGCCACGGTACCCCGTAATGACTCCACGATACCCCGTAATGACGCCACGGTACCCCGTAATGACTCCACGATACCCCGTAATGACGCCACGGTACCCCGTAATGACTCCACGATACCCCGTAATGTATTTGAAAAAATATATAAACCCCCCCCCAGCAATCTACACACAATACCCTGTAATGTATTTAAAAATATATATAAACCCCCCCCCAGCAATCTACACACAATACCCTGTAATGTATTTAAAAATATATATAAACCCCCCCAGCAATCTACACACAATACCCTGTAATGTATTTAAAAATATATAAACCCCCCCCCAGCAATCTACACACAATACCCTGTAATGTATTTAAAAATATATAAACCCCCCCCAGCAATCTACACACAATACCCTGTAATGTATTTAAAAATATATATAAACCCCCCCAGCAATCTACACACAATACCCTGTAATGTATTTAAAAATATATAAACCCCCCCCCAGCAATCTACACACAATACCCTGTAATGTATTTAAAAATATATATAAACCCCCCCCCAGCAATCTACACACAATACCCTGTAATGTATTTAAAAATATATATAAACCCCCCCAGCAATCTACACACAATACCCTGTAATGTATTTAAAAATATATAAACCCCCCCCCAGCAATCTACACACAATACCCTGTAATGTATTTAAAAATATATAAACCCCCCCCAGCAATCTACACACAATACCCTGTAATGTATTTAAAAATATATATAAACCCCCCCAGCAATCTACACACAATACCCTGTAATGTATTTAAAAATATATAAACCCCCCCCCAGCAATCTACACACAATACCCTGTAATGTATTTAAAAATATATATAAACCCCCCCAGCAATCTACACACAATACCCTGTAATGTATTTAAAAATATATATAAACCCCCCCAGCAATCTACACACAATACCCTGTAATGTATTTAAAAATATATATAAACCCCCCCAGCAATCTACACACAATACCCTGTAATGTATTTAAAAATATATATAAACCCCCCCAGCAATCTACACACAATACCCTGTAATGTATTTAAAAATATATATAAACCCCCCCAGCAATCTACACACAATACCCTGTAATGTATTTAAAAATATATATAAACCCCCCCAGCAATCTACACACAATACCCTGTAATGTATTTAAAAATATATATAAACCCCCCCAGCAATCTACACACAATACCCTGTAATGTATTTAAAAATATATATAAACCCCCCCAGCAATCTACACACAATACCCTGTAATGTATTTAAAAATATATATAAACCCCCCCAGCAATCTACACACAATACCCTGTAATGTATTTAAAAATATATATAAACCCCCCCAGCAATCTACACACAATACCCTGTAATGTATTTAAAAATATATATAAACCCCCCCAGCAATCTACACACAATACCCTGTAATGTATTTAAAAATATATATAAACCCCCCCAGCAATCTACACACAATACCCTGTAATGTATTTAAAAATATATATAAACCCCCCCAGCAATCTACACACAATACCCTGTAATGTATTTAAAAATATATATAAACCCCCCCAGCAATCTACACACAATACCCTGTAATGTATTTAAAAATATATATAAACCCCCCCAGCAATCTACACACAATACCCTGTAATGTATTTAAAAATATATATAAACCCCCCCAGCAATCTACACACAATACCCTGTAATGTATTTAAAAATATATATAAACCCCCCCAGCAATCTACACACAATACCCTGTAATGTATTTAAAAATATATATAAACCCCCCCAGCAATCTACACACAATACCCTGTAATGTATTTAAAAATATATATAAACCCCCCCAGCAATCTACACACAATACCCTGTAATGTATTTAAAAATATATATAAACCCCCCCCCAGCAATCTACACACAATACCCTGTAATGTATTTAAAAATATATATAAACCCCCCCAGCAATCTACACACAATACCCTGTAATGTATTTAAAAATATATAAACCCCCCCCCAGCAATCTACACACAATACCCTGTAATGTATTTAAAAATATATATAAACCCCCCCAGCAATCTACACACAATACCCTGTAATGTATTTAAAAATATATAAACCCCCCCCCCAGCAATCTACACACAATACCCTGTAATGTATTTAAAAATATATATAACCCCCCCCCCAGCAATCTACACACAATACCCTGTAATGTATTTAAAAATATATATAAACCCCCCCAGCAATCTACACACAATACCCTGTAATGTATTTAAAAATATATATAAACCCCCCCAGCAATCTACACACAATACCCTGTAATGTATTTAAAAATATATATAAACCCCCCCAGCAATCTACACACAATACCCTGTAATGTATTTAAAAATATATAAACCCCCCCCCAGCAATCTACACACAATACCCTGTAATGTATTTAAAAATATATATAAACCCCCCCAGCAATCTACACACAATACCCTGTAATGTATTTAAAAATATATAAACCCCCCCCCAGCAATCTACACACAATACCCTGTAATGTATTTAAAAATATATATAAACCCCCCCAGCAATCTACACACAATACCCTGTAATGTATTTACAAATATATATAAACCCCCCCAGCAATCTACACACAATACCCTGTAATGTATTTAAAAATATATAAACCCCCCCCCAGCAATCTACACACAATACCCTGTAATGTATTTAAAAATATATATAAACCCCCCCAGCAATCTACACACAATACCCTGTAATGTATTTAAAAATATATAAACCCCCCCCCAGCAATCTACACACAATACCCTGTAATGTATTTAAAAATATATATAAACCCCCCCAGCAATCTACACACAATACCCTGTAATGTATTTAAAAATATATATAAACCCCCCCAGCAATCTACACACAATACCCTGTAATGTATTTAAAAATATATATAAACCCCCCCAGCAATCTACACACAATACCCTGTAATGTATTTAAAAATATATAAACCCCCCCCCAGCAATCTACACACAATACCCTGTAATGTATTTAAAAATATATATAAACCCCCCCAGCAATCTACACACAATACCCTGTAATGTATTTAAAAATATATAAACCCCCCCCCAGCAATCTACACACAATACCCTGTAATGTATTTAAAAATATATATAAACCCCCCCAGCAATCTACACACAATACCCTGTAATGTATTTAAAAATATATATAAACCCCCCCAGCAATCTACACACAATACCCTGTAATGTATTTAAAAATATATAAACCCCCCCCAGCAATCTACACACAATACCCTGTAATGTATTTAAAAATATATATAAACCCCCCCAGCAATCTACACACAATACCCTGTAATGTATTTAAAAATATATAAACCCCCCCCCAGCAATCTACACACAATACCCTGTAATGTATTTAAAAATATATATAAACCCCCCCAGCAATCTACACACAATACCCTGTAATGTATTTAAAAATATATATAAACCCCCCCAGCAATCTACACACAATACCCTGTAATGTATTTAAAAATATATAAACCCCCCCCCAGCAATCTACACACAATACCCTGTAATGTATTTAAAAATATATATAAACCCCCCCAGCAATCTACACACAATACCCTGTAATGTATTTAAAAATATATATAAACCCCCCCAGCAATCTACACACAATACCCTGTAATGTATTTAAAAATATATATAAACCCCCCCAGCAATCTACACACAATACCCTGTAATGACAAAGCAACATTTTTTTTGACATTTTTGCAAATGTATTTAATTTTTTTTTAACTGAAATATTACATATCCATAAGTATTCAAACTCTTTACTCAGTACTTTGTTGAAGCATCTTTGGCAGTGATTACAGCCTCAAGTCTTCTTGGGTACGACGCTACAAGCTTGACACACCTGTATTGGAGTTTCTCCCATTCTTCTCTGCAGATCCTCTCAAGCTCTGTCAGGTTGGATGGGGAGCGTCCCTACACAGCTATTTTCAGCTCTCTCCAGGTCTCTCCAAGTCCAGGCTCTGGCTGGGCCACTCAAGGACATTCAGAGACTTGTCTCGAAGCCAATCCTGGGTTGTCTTGGCTGTGTGCTTAGGGTCGTAGTTCTGTTGGAAGGTGAACCTTCGCCCCAGTCGGAGGTCCTGAGCGCTCTGGAGCAGGTTTTCATCGAGGATCTCTGCACTTGGATCTGTTCATCTTTGCCTCAATCCTGACTAGTCTCTCAGTCCCTGCCTCTGAAAAACATCCCCACAGCATGATGCTGCCACAACCATGCTTCACCATAGGGATGGTGTTAGGTTTCCTCTAGATGTGACGCCTGCCAATCAGACCAAAGAGTTCAATCTTGGTCTCATCAGACCAGAGAATCTTGTTTCTCATGGTCTGAGTCCTTTAGGTGCCTTTTACTAAGGAGTGGCTTCCTTCTGACCACTATCATTTAGGCCTGATAGCAAAAGTAGCAATAGCAAAAGTTCTGAATACTTATGTAAGTAAGGTATCCATTTTTCTATTTTTAATGAATTAGAAAACATTTCTAAAAACCTGTTTTCGCTGTCATTATGGGGTATTGTGTGTAGATTGCTGGGGGGTTTTATATATTTTTAAAATCAATTTTAGAACAAGGTTGTAATTTAACAAAATGTGGAAAAAGTCAAGGGGTCTGAATAGTTTCCGAAGGCACTGTACATGTACACATCTCTAATGCAACGATCTCCCTCTCTCTCACCGTGCCCATGGGTCCTTCAGTCCTCTAGCTGCCAGCCTCTGCTGTGTGAACTCCAGAGGCGTTCCCTCGACCTTCCACTGCTTAAAGTCTGGCAGGTTTAATTTACTGCCGTGTTCTCCTCCCATCCTAACACAGAACGTCAGGGGGTTTGAGTTGTGGAACTAGCTAGCTAAATTAGTTGATGAAAGCATACAGGACACACCACAGATTGTAAGAATATTTCATAGTACCATAGAGATGTTAGGTTTCCATGATCAGATACTCTTGGATTGTACTGTAGTTAGCTAGATAACTAGCACAGCCTGCCGACTAGGGAGCTAGCAAGCTAGTTAGCCTGCTTTTAACATTAGCAGAGGACCTCGGGAAGCAGCAATGACACATTTAACTATGAAACAATTAAATCTAAGTCTTCAGAAGTACAACATATTTATATATCAAACACTTATGTTTTTGTAATAGTATAAACGCGTAACGGTTGTACCTGTCTGTTTGTGACCTCTGTTGTGGATGAAGCACTTCGACAATTGCATCTGATGTACGGCACTGCTACGGTACACAAAAGAGACCACACTTAGTACGTCTTAGACTTTTGTCGGAGCGCAAACAATCCAGTGTTTTTGTCGGTCAGAACCATAGTCTGGACAGAACTAGGGATGTACATTCCCTTTCAAGGCGATACGGGAACGATACATTTTAGTTTGAAGCGGTTCAGTCTGATTAGGGGACGAATCGATGCATTAACATATGTTATATTTATTTAACTAGGCAAGTTAGTTAAGAACAGATACTTATTAACAATGACCGCCCACCCCGGACCACGCTGGGCCCAATTGTGCGCAACCCTATGGGACTCCCAATCACGGCCGGTTGTGATACAGCCTGGATTCGAACCAGGGAGTCTGTAGTGTCGCCTCTAGCACTAAAACGCACTGCCTTAGACCGCTGAACCAGGGAGTCTGTAGTGTCGCCTCTAGCACTAAAATGCAGTGTCTTAGACCGCTGAACCAGGGAGTCTGTAGTGACGCCTCTAGCGCTAAAACGCAGTGCCTTAGACCTCTGAACCAGGGACTCTGTAGTGACGCCTCTAGCGCTAAAACGCAGTGCCTTAGACCGCTGCGCCACTCGGGAGCCCACACATTACAAACATTAAACGTTCCATTCTAAATGACTGCTGCTGATAGAACTCATGATCTGGGCCTCTGAAATGACTGTGTGAGAGAGAGATGTAACATGTATGTCTACAGTGTATTTATTATGGACGTGTGAGTGTGTAAATGATGTATGTACTATGTAGGCACCTGAGCTGAGCCATAAGGGAGACGAGACCTCTACCACCCCACTAGGGAGGGGGGGTGTAGCCTGTTTTTTTCCCCCCTACTATGTTTCTGAAATCACCATCATCCACGAATTAACTTGTCATTTTTGCAGATTAAATGTTTGAGCTGCTAATGAATAAATATGTATTGTTTTAATTAGCTATGACATAGCAAATTAATATATAGCACAAATTTGTATTTCACCCCCATCTCAAAACCGAATAATTTGACAGTTCGGGAAGGTTTTAGCTTGATTATCTTCGGCCATGCACTGCAGCTGGCAAAAGTGACTGTCGTCGTTATGAGGTTTTATTTAGTATTTAGTCATTTA
>NC_048572.1:90621224-90731224 GCF_013265735.2 Oncorhynchus mykiss | reverse complement strand
GGAGAGAGACCGTCAGGACACACAGAGCGAGAGGGAGGGAGAGACCGTCAGAACACACACAGAGAGAGAGGGAGAGACCGTCAGTACACACAGAGAGAGAGCGAGGGAGAGACCGTCAGAACACACACAGAGAGAGGGAGAGGGAGAGACCGTCAGAACACAGAGAGAGAGAGAGGGAGGGAGAGAGAGACTGTCAGTACACACAGAGAGAGAGGGAGGGAGAGACCGTTAGAACACAGAGAGAGAGAGAGACCGTCAGAACACACAGAGAGAGAGAGAGACCGTCAGAACACAGAGAGAGAGAGAGAGAGGGAGGGAGAGAGACCGTCAGGACACACAGAGAGAGAGGGAGGGAGAGAGACCGTCAGGACACACAGAGAGAGGTCGGAGGGAGAGAGACCGTCAGGACACACAGAGAGAGGGAGAGACCGTAGGACACACAGAGAGAGAGGGAGGGAGAGACCGTCAGAACACACACAGAGAGAGGGAGGGAGAGAGACCGTCAGTACATACAGAGAGAGAGGGAGAGACCGTCAGTACACACAGAGCGAGGGAGAGAGAAAGGGAGGAAGAGAGACCGTCAGGACACACAGAGAGAGAGGGAAAGGGAGAGACCATCAGAACACACACAGAGAGAGGGAGGGAGAGACCGTTAGAACACAGAGAGAGAGAGAGACCGTCAGAACACACAGAGAGAGAGAGAGACCGTCAGAACACACAGAGAGAGAGAGAGGGAGGGAGAGAGACCGTCAGGACACAGAGAGAGAGAGGGAGGGAGAGAGACCGTCAGGACACACAGAGAGAGGGAGAGACCGTAGGACACACAGAGAGAGGGAGAGACCGTAGGACACACAGAGAGAGAGGGAGGGAGAGACCGTCAGAACACAGACAGAGAGAGGGAGGGAGAGAGACCGTCAGTACAAACAGAGAGAGAGAGGGAGAGGGAGAGACCGTCAGTACACACAGAGCGAGGGAGGAAGAGAGACCGTCAGGACACACAGAGAGAGAGGGAGAGGGAGAGACCGTCAGAACACACACAGAGAGGGAGGGAGACCGTCAATACACACAGAGAGAGAGAGGGAGGGAGAGAGACCGTCAGGACACACAGAGAGAGAGGGAGAGGGAGAAACCGTCAGGACACACAGAGAGAGAGAGGGAGGGACCGTCAGTACACACAGAGAGAGAGAGGGGGAGGGAGAGAGACTGTCAGGACACACAGAGGGAGAGGGAGAGGGAGAGACCGTCAGTACACACAGAAAGAGAGAGGGAGGGAGAGAGACCGTCAGGACACACAGAGAGAGAGGGAGAGGGAGAGACCGTCAGAACACACACAGAGAGAGAGGGAGAGACCGTCAGTACACACAGAGAGAGAGCGAGGGAGAGACCGTCAGAACACACACAGAGAGAGGGAGGGAGAGACCGTCAGAACACACACAGAGAGAGGGAGAGGGAGAGACCGTCAGAACACAGAGAGAGAAAGGGAGGGAGAGAGAGACTGTCAGTACACACAGAGAGAGAGGGAGAGAGAGACCGTCAGAACACACAGAGAGAGAGAGAGACCGTCAGAACACACAGAGAGAGAGAGAGACCGTCAGAACACAGAGAGAGAGAGAGAGACCGTCAGAACACACAGAGAGAGAGAGGGAGGGAGAGAGACCGTCAGGACACACAGAGAGAGAGGGAGGGAGAGAGACCGTCAGGACACACAGAGAGAGGGAGAGACCGTAGGACACACAGAGAGAGGGAGAGACCGTAGGACACACAGAGAGAGAGGGAGGGAGAGACCGTCAGAACACACACAGAGAGAGGGAGGGAGAGACTGTCAGAACACACACAGAGAGAGGGAGGGAGAGACCGTCAGAACACACAGAGAGAGGGAGGGAGAGACTGTCAGAACACACACAGAGAGAGGGAGGGAGAGACCGTCAGAACACACAGAGAGAGGGAGGGAGAGACTGTCAGAACACACACAGAGAGAGGGAGGGAGAGACCGTCAGAACACACACAGAGAGAGGGAGAGGGAGAGACCGTCAGAACACACACAGAGAGAGGGAGAGGGAGAAACCGTCAGAACACAGAGAGAGAGAGAGGGAGGGAGAGAGAGACTGTCAGTACACACAGAGAGAGAGGGACGGAGAGACCGTCAGAACACAGAGAGAGAGAGAGAGACCGTCAGAACACACAGAGAGAGAGAGAGACCGTCAGAACACACAGAGAGAGAGACCGTCAGAACACACAGAGAGAGAGAGAGGGAGGGAGAGAGACCATCAGGACACACAGAGAGAGAGGGAGGGAGAGAGACCGTCAGGACACACAGAGAGAGAGGGAGGGAGAGAGACCGTCAGGACACACAGAGAGAGAGGGAGGGAGAGAGACCGTCAGGACACACACAGAGAGAGAGAGGGAGAGACCGTAGGACACACAGAGAGAGAGGGAGAGACAGTCAGAACACACAGAGAGAGAGAGGGAGGGAGAGACCGTCAGAACACACACAGAGAGAGGGAGGGAGAGACCGTCAGAACACAAACAGAGAGAGGGAGGGAAAGACTGTCAGAACACACACAGAGAGAGGGAGGGAGAGACCGTCAGAACACACACAGAGAGAGGGAGAGGGAGAGAGAGACCGTCAGAACACACAGAGAGAGGGAGGGGGAGAGAGAGACTGTCAGAACACACAGAGAGAGGGAGGGAGAGACCGTCAGAACACACACAGAGAGAGGGAGAGGGAGAGAGAGACCGTCAGAACACACAGAGAGAGGGAGGGGGAGAGAGAGACTGTCAGAACACACAGAGAGAGGGAGGGAGAGACCGTCAGAACACACAGAGAGAGGGAGGGAGAGACCGTCAGAACACACAGAGAGAGGGAGGGAGAGACCGTCAGAACACACACAGAGAGAGGGAGGGAGAGACCGTCAGTACACACACAGAGAGACAGGGAGGGAGAGACTGTCAGGACACACACAGAGAGGGATGGAGAGACCGTCAGGACACACAGAGAGAGGGAGGGAGAGACCGTCAGTCTCAAAGCGGTCTGAAGCACTGTGCTGAACACACAGAGAGAGAGAGAGAGAGAGGGAGAGACCGTCAGAACACACACAGAGAGAGAGAGGGAGAGAGACCGTCAGAACACACACAGAGAGAGAGGGAGAGAGAGACTGTCAGAACACACACAGAGAGAGAGGGAGAGAAAGACTGTCAGAACACACAGAGAGAGGGGGGGAGAGACCGTCAGTCTCAAAGCGGTCTGAAGCACTGTGCTGAACACACAGAGAGAGAGAGAGAGGGAGAGAGAGACCGTCAGAACACACACAGAGAGAGAGAGGGAGAGAGACCGTCAGAACACACACAGAGAGAGACGGAGAGAGAGACTGTCAGAACACACAGAGAGAGGGGGGAGAGACCGTCAGTCTCAAAGCGGTCTGAAGCACTGTGCTGATGTGTAAATCTGTGCTGTGTAAATGATGTGTGTACCTCCTCTGGGACTCCCAGTCTTTTAGCAGGGCTGAAGGGAATAGACATCTTAAACAGTGTTGGTCCAAACTCCTTATAGTTCTCAACGGCTGTCTTGGAGATGATGGTACCCTGGAAGAGGTGACAGAGTGACTGGCTTGAAACCCGGGGGCTTCTGTGGCTAGGTACCATAAGACTGGGTTAGCCCACTGAGCTTAAGATAAGGCTTTGAGAGCTTGGGGAGCAAACACAAGTCTACAGGTCAGTCATATTGTCACATCTTAGCGCAATTACAAATCAGGCAAACTGTGAACACACACACGTACGTACCGGTGCTATGGCGTTGACTCTGACTCCAGACACGGCCCATTCGATGGCCAGAGTCTTAGTTAGGTTGTCTACAGCGGCCCGCGCTGCTCCGGTATGACTGGCCAGAGACAACCCAGACGTCAGCGTGAGGTCCCCTCAGTAAGGTAGGTAGGTAGGTAGGGTGTAGAGGTGGTAGTAGGTAGGTAGGTAGTTAGTGTGTAGAGTTGGTGGTAGGTAGGTAGGTAGGTAGGTTGTGTGTAGAGTTGGTAGGTAGGTAGGTAGGTAGGTAGGTAGGTAGGTAGGTAGGTAGGTAGGTAGGTAGGTAGGTAGGTAGGTAGGTTGTGTGTAGAGTTGGTAGGTAGGTAGGTAGGTAGTGTGTAGAGTTGGTTGTAGGTAGGTAGGTAGGTAGGTAGTGTGTAGAGTTGGTAGTAGGTAGGTAGGTAGGTAGGTAGGTAGGTAGTGTGTAGAGTTGGTAGTAGGTAGGTAGGTAGGTTGTGTGTAGAGTTGGTAGGTAGGTAGGTAGGTAGGTAGTGTGTAGAGTTGGTTGTAGGTAGTTAGGTAGGTAGGTAGGTAGTGTGTAGAGTTGGTAGTAGGTAGGTAGGTAGGTAGTGTGTAGAGTTGGTAGTAGGTAGGTAGGTAGGTAGGTAGTGTGTCGAATTGGTAGTAGGTAGGTAGGTAGGTTGTGTGTAGAGTTGGTAGGTAGGTAGGTAGGTAGGTAGGTAGGTAGCTAGGTAGGTAGTGTGTAGAGTTGGTAGTAGGAAGGTAGGTAGGTAGTGTTGTAGACTCACGCCATGCCTGGGAAGCCCTTCCACATATCAGCGATGATGTTGACGATCACTCCTCCGTTCTCCTTCATCCATGCAGCATACACTAGGAAAACACACACACATGTCACACACACACACACACACACACACACACACACACACACACCACACACACACCACACACACACTCCTACCTTCCTTGCAGCAGTGGAAGGTTCCTGTGAGGTTGGTGTCTATGACAGCCTTCCACCCCTTAGATGAGGTGTGTTCTGCTGGGCTGCTGAACTGACCTCCACCGTTATTTACCAGGTAGTCTATCCGACCATACTGCTGCAACACTGACCCCACCAGAGACTTCACCTACAGCCACGCACACAGAACAGGTTTCACCTACAGCCACGCACACAGAAGAGGTTTCACCTACAGCCACGCACACAGAACAGGTTTCACCTACAGCCACGCACACAGAAGAGGTTTCACCTACAGCCACGCACACAGAACAGGTTTCACCTACAGCCACGCACACAGAAGAGGTTTCCTTTGATACACCATGGGGTTGGTGTGTGTACCCCTTCCTCCATGTGGAAGTTACAGGATGCTATGTTGACCTACCTCCTCCTCGTTGCGTATGTTACAGACTATAGGGGTGACAGATGCAGGACTAGACTCAGGGATACTCTGTCTCAGCTCTTCAGCTGCAGCCTCCAGCCTCTCCAACTTCCTACTGGAGATCACCACGTTACAACCTGACACAGAGACATATGATCACCACGTTACAACCTGACACAGAGACATATGATCACCACGTTACAACCTGACACAGAGACATATGATCACCACGTAACAACCTGACACAGAGACATATGATCAACACGTTACAACCTGACACACAGACATATGATCACCACGTTACAACCTGACACACAGACATATGATCACCACGTTACAACCTGACACAGAGACATATGATCACCAAGTTACAACCTGACACAGAGACATATGATCACCACATTACAACCTGACACAGAGACATATGATCACCAAGTTACAACCTGACACAGAGACATATGATCACCACATTACAACCTGACACAGAGACATATGATCACCAAGTTACAACCTGACACAGAGACATATGATCACCACGTTACAACCTGACACACAGACATATGATCACCACATTACAACCTGACACAGAGACATATGATCACCACGTTACAACCTGACACAGAGACATATGATCACCACGTTACAACCTGACACACAGACATATGATCACCACGTTACAACCTGACACACAGACATATGATCACCACGTTACAACCTGACACACACAGACATATGATCACCACGTTACAACCTGACACAGAGACATATGATCACCACGTTACAACCTGACACAGAGACATATGATCACCACGTTACAACCTGACACAGAGACATATGATCACCACGTTACAACCTGACACAGAGACATATGATCACCACGTTACAACCTGACACAGAGACATATGATCACCACGTTACAACCTGACACAGAGACATATGATTACCACGTTACAACCTGACACAGAGACATATGATCACCACGTTACAACCTGACACAGAGACATATGATCACCACGTTACAACCTGACACAGAGACATATGATCACCACGTTACAACCTGACACCTGAAAACCTGAAAACTCCTTGCCAATGGTATTCACACATGTAGCTGCAACTAAAACTCCTTGCCAATGGTATTCACACATATAGCTGCTACTAAAACTCCTTGCCAATGGTATTCACACATGTAGCTGCTACTAAAACTCCTTGCCAATGGTATTCACACATGTAGCTGCTACTAAAACTCCTTGCCAATGGTATTCACACATGTAGCTGCTACTAAAACTCCTTGCCAATGGTATTCACACATGTAGCTGCAACTAAAACTCCTTGCCAATGGTATTCACACATGTAGCTGCTACTAAAACTCCTTGCCAATGGTATTCACACATATAGCTGCAACTAAAACTCCTTGCCAATGGTATTCACACATGGAGCTGCTATTAAAACTCCTTGCCAATGGTATTCACACATATAGCTGCTACTAAAACTCCTTGCCAATGGTATTCACACAAGGAGCTGCTACTAAAACTGCGTGCCAATGGTATTCACACATGTAGCTGCTACTAAAACTCCTTGCCAATGGTATTCACACATATAGCTGCAACTAAAACTCCTTGCCAATGGTATTCACACATGGAGCTGCTATTAAAACTCCTTGCCAATGGTATTCACACATATAGCTGCTACTAAAACTCCTTGCCAATGGTATTCACACATGGAGCTGCTATTAAAACTCCTTGCCAATGGTATTCACACAAGGAGCTGCTACTAAAACTGCGTGCCAATGGTATTCACACATGTAGCTGCTACTAAAACTCCTTGCCAATGGTATTCACACATATAGCTGCTACTAAAACTCCTTGCCAATGGTATTCACACAAGGAGCTCCTACTAAAACTCCTTGCCAATGGTATTCACACATGTAGCTGCTACTAAAACTCCTTGCCAATGGTATTCACACATATAGCTGCTACTAAAACTCCTTGCCAATGGTATTCACACATATAGCTGCTACTAAAACTCCTTGCCAATGGTATTCACACATGTAGCTGCTACTAAAACTCCTTGCCAATGGTATTCACACATGTAGCTGCTACTAAAACTCCTTGCCAATGGTATTCACACATGGAGCTGCTACTAAAACTCCTTGCCAATGGTATTCACACATGGAGCTGCTACTAAAACTCCTTGCCAATGGTATTCACACAAGGAGCTGCTACTAAAACTGCGTGCCAATGGTATTCACACATGTAGCTGCTACTAAAACTCCTTGCCAATGGTATTCACACAAGGAGCTGCTACTAAAACTGCGTGCCAATGTAATATTGTCTTTTGAACAGAGATCAGTGTATCTCGGGCAGCATTTCTTAAAGTATTGGTGTCGGACCTGTTAATGGTCAGTGTACATTTATAATTGTTTCGTTAAATTACTGGAATTGATTTGGCCAAGTGCATCTGCGGACTCTGCTCAGTTTGCCAGGGTGACAGGGCGCCAGGGTGGCAGGGTGACAGGGTGGCAGGGTGACAGGGCGCCAGGGTGGCAGGGAGATGCCCGTGTGCTTCCCGGTTACCGGATCCTTTTTTCTGCCGTTTTGTTGAAGATCACTCGGTGACCCCCACGACGCAGCGCTGTTGTCCAGGCAACAGATGACGTGCTGTCCGTTACGGACTAGTCATTCCCACTCGCCGTCACTCACCGCGGTCATCAAATGGACTCAAACTAGCCACAAGTTCTGACTGAAACGCAAATACAGCGATGAGTTTCTCTCTCTCTTTCATACAAACTTATGACGAGGAGCGCCCACAATGTGTTTTGTGTGTGGAAGTGCTTAGTAATGCATAACAAACAAATGAATAAAACGACACGTCCTGACCAAACATCCACAGTATGATGGTAAACCCAGAGGTCTTTGAGGACAGGGCAGCATGCTTCAGGAAACAGGGCTTCGGGAAACAGGGATTTGCGAAACAGGGCTTCAGGAATCAGGGCTTCGGGAAACAGGGCTTCGGGAAACAGGACTTCAGGAAACAGGGCTTCGGGAAACAGGGCTTCGGGAAACAGGGCTTCGGGAAACAGGGCTTCGGGAAACAGGGATTCGGGAAACAGGGATTCGGGAAACAGGGATTCGGGAAACAGGGATTCGGGAAACAGGGATTCGGGAAACAGGGCTTCAGGAAACAGGGATTCGACTGTGGACCAGTCAGTCAACTAGAAAGGGATTGTTGTAATTTTATAACAGGTGATGATCAGCAGAAATAAGGGAGTACTATCTCTCATAGTAGTAGATGTGAGTTTCTCTTTCAAACAATCCCCTGGCCTTGTACATAGCTAATAGCTAACGTTAGCCAAAGCAAGCTAGCTACTGATAGTGCAACCCTTAGTAACAGTACACACTAAGACTAAAAATGATCAGGCCTACTGTACATCTCACTGTAGAAATTATTGTTGAAAACTAGTCTAGGTTGGAACTGTTGCTGTTAAAATACAGGTAATAATTAGTATTCTGAACTGGAATAAACTGATTGAAGCAAGATGCTGTTTGAAGCAAACATTCATCTACAACAGGAAGTGGTCTCCTGCCTGACTGAGAACCCACTCACACAGTTCTGGGTTGTTCATCTACAACAGGAAGTGGTCTCCTGCCTGACTGAGAACCCACTCACACAGTTCTGGGTTGTTCATCTACAACAGGAAGTGGTCTCCTGCCTGACTGAGAACCCACTCACACAGTTCTGGGTTGTTCATCTACAACAGGAAGTGGTCTCCTGCCTGACTGAGAACCCACTCACACAGTTCTGGGTTGTTTATCTACAACAGGAAGTGGTCTCCTGCTTGACTGAGAACCCACACACAGTTCTGGGTTGTTCATCTACAACAGGAAGTGGTCTCCTGCTTGACTGAGAACCCACACACAGTTCTGGGTTGTTCATCTACAAACAGGAAGTGGTCTCCTGCCTGACTGAGAAAGCAGTAGATGTTCTGGTCCAATTTGGCTTCACATACCTATGTGAGTCAGGGTTCTCAACTCTGACGTACATAAACAACAAGTCCAGAAACAGTCTCCAGGCTGAGCATGACCTCAGTGTTGTCAAGAACAGAGTCCAGAATAGATCTGCTCTCATTAGCACTGTGTGTGTTTTCTGGTCTACAGATGTGATCAATCACTTTATTTCAGTTCAGAATTAAAAATATATGTTGTATTTTAAACAGCAACAGTTCCAAACCAGACTTTCAACAATATTTTCTACAGTAAGATGTACAGTAGGCCTGATAATTTTTCATCTGTACTGTTACTAAGGGTTGCACTATCAAAAAGCCTGTGTGTGTGTTCTGTTATTCATCCGTGTGATGTGATCCATCAGTTTATTCTAGTTCAGAATGAAAATGATTTGTTGTATTTTAGCAGCAACAGTTCCAACCTAGACTGATATGTCAGTGTTTTTAATAGGGGGAAATAAACATGAATACATATTCATATGAATATTTAATTTAATTGTCATTTGTTTTTGTCTATATTGCATTTGTTTGAGGCATAAGAGCAATGAAATATTAATAATATACCGATATTTATGTATAGTTGCATATTTTCCTAAGCATGGGTCCCAGGAAAACAGAATTTCTCGTTTGGGTCCCAGGCTGAAAAAGTGTAAGAACCCCTGATCTAGGGTAAAGTTCACACAGTGCTGCTATAACCTAGTTAGCGACTCCCTGCCTGTGTCTAAACGCTGACACACACAGAGTAATCGATACGTCTGAACACAACACACTACCTACCCAGCTTCAGCAGGTCGGAGGAGATGGCTTTACCGATTCCGGTGCCTCCTCCCGTTACCACCGCCACTTTGTGGTTGAACAGACCCGCTTTAAACACACCGGAGACGGCCATGTTTCTCCCTGCTTCTCGGTGCTAGTCATGTGATCTGTCGTGTTTTTGAGCGCCCTTGTGGCGCCCTCTCCAGGATACAGCCGGTATTACAGCCAACTGATAATGTCCTTTAGTGATGGGCGTTCAGCCGGTATTACAGCCGACTGATAATGTCCTTTAGTGATGGGCGTTCAGCCGGTATTACAGCCGACTGATAATGTCCTTTAGTGATGGGCGTTCAGCCGGTATTACAGCCGACTGATAATGTCCTATAGTGATGGGCGTTCAGCCGGTATTACAGCCGACTGATAACGTCCTTTAGTGATGGGCATTCAGCCGGTATTACAGCCGACTGATAATGTCCTTTAGTGATGGGCGTTCAGCCGGTATTACAGCCGACTGATAATGTCCTTTAGTGATGGGCGTTCCGGATCTGTTCAGTGAGACGGTTCTTTTGGCTCTCAATCGGCTCTTTAAAAAAAAAATGTTTTGTAGTTTTTCAAGTCAGACAGCTTGCGAAAGTTTGACTATGATTGGTGTTAAAACAATTTCAAATTAAATTATTAAATGAAATCATACTCTACCTTAACCACAATGTATTTAAAAATGCATTGGTTTGTTATGGAAAAGAATGCTATTAAACATTTGCATTTAAAGTATAACTTTTTAATGTTTATAAACAAAGTGTGTATAAATCTAACCATTCAAAACGAACACAATCTGAACAACATACAGATAAAGTCAGAAGTTTACATACACTTAGGTTGGAGTCATTAAAACTAGTTTTTCAACCACTCCACAAATTTCTTGATAATTTCTTGTATAGTTTTGGCAAGTCAGTTAGGACATCTACTTTGTGCACGACACAAGTCATTTTTCCAACAATTGTAAACAGACAGATTTTTAAAATTATAATTCCCTGTATCACAGTTCCAGTGGGTCAGAAGTTTACATACACTAAATTGACTGTGCCTTTAATCAGCTTAGAATATTCCTGAAAATGATGTCATGGCTTTAGAAGCTTCTGATAGGCTAATTGACATCATTTGAGTCAATTGGAAGTGTACCTGTGGATTTATTTCAAGGCTTACCTTCAAACTCAGTGCTTCTTTGCTTGACATCATGGGGAAATCAAAAGAAATCAGCCAAGACCTTGTGGACCTCCACAGGTCTGGTTCATCCTTGGGAGCAATTTGCAAACGCCTGAAGGTACCACGTTCATCTGTACAAACAATAGTACGCAAGTATAAACACCATGGGACCACGCAGCTGCCATACCGCTCAGGAAGGAGATGCATTCTGTCTCCTAAAGATGAACGTACTTTGGTGCGAAAAGTGCAAATCAATCCCAGAACAACAGCAAAAGACCTTGTGCTGGATGCTGGAGGAAACAGGTACAAAAGTATCTATATCCACAGTAAAACAAGTCCTATATTGACATAACCTGAAAGGCCGGAAGCACGGGGGTGGCAGCATCATGTTGTGGGGTGCTTTGCTGCAAGAGTGACTGGTGCACTTCACAAAATAGATGGCATCATGAGGAAGGAAAATTATATGGATGTATTCAAGCAACATCTCAAGACATTATTTATTTTTATTTATCCGTTATTGTACCAGGTAAATTGACTGAGAACACGTTCTCATTTACAGCAACGGCCTGGGGAATAGTTACAGGGGAGAGGAGGGGGATGAATGAGCCAATTCTAAACTGGGGATTATTAGGTGACCGTGATGGTTTGAGGGCCAGATTGTCTAGCCCGGCTGATATGTAGGGGTCCAGATTTTGCAGCTCTTTCAGAACATCAGCTATCTGGATTTGGGTGAAGGAGAAATGGTGGGGGCTTTGGCGGTTTGCTGTCGAGGGTGCTGGGCAGTTGACCGGGGTAGGGGTAGCCAGGTGGAAAGCATAGCAAGCTGTAGAAAAATGCTTATTGAAATGTTCAATTATTGTGGATTTATCGGCAGTGTTTCCTAGCCTCAGTGCAGTGGGCAGCTGGGAGGAGGTGCTCTTATTCTCCATGGACTTTACAGTGTCCCAGAACTTTTTGGAGTTTGTGCTACAGGATGTATATTTCTGTTTGAAAAAGCTAGCCTTAGCTTTCCTAACTGCCTGTGTATATTGGTTCCTAACTTCCCTAAAAAGTTGCATATCGTGGGGGCTATTCGATGCTAATGCAGAACGCCACAGGATGTTTTTGTGCTGGTCAAGGGCAGTCAGGTCTGGAGAGAACCAAGTGCTATATCTGTTCCTGGTTCAATTTTTTGAATGGGGCATACTTATTTAAAATGGTGAGGAAGGCACTTTTAAAGAATAACCAGGCATCCTCTACTGAAGGGATGAGGTCAATGTCATTCCAGGATACCCCGGCCAGGTCGATTAGAAAGGCCTGTTTGTTGAAGTGTTTTATGGCTGTAATTATGCTGTAATAGTTTGTGTCTGGAGGCTGGGATCAGTCTGTTATATCTGGAGTATTTATCCTGTCTTATCCGGTGTCCTGTGTGAATTTAAGTATGCTCTCTCTAATTCTCTCTTTCTTTCTCTCTCTCGGAGGACCTGAGCCCTAGGACCATGCCTCAGGACTACCTGGCCTGATGATGCCTTGCTGTCCCCAGTCCACCTGGCCGTGCTGCTGCTCCAGTTTCAACTGTTCTGCCTGCGGCTATGGAACCCTGACCTGTTCACTGGACGTGCTACCTGTCCCAGACCTGCTGTTTTCAACTTTCTAGAGACAGCAGGAGCGGTAGAGATACTCTCAATGATCGGCTATGAAAAGCCAACCAACATTTACTCCTGAGGTGCTGACCTGTTGCACCCTCGACAACTACTGTGAATATTATTATTTGACCCTGCTGGTCAATGAACATTTGAACATCTTGGCCGTGTTCTGTTACAATCTCCAACCGGCACAGCCAGAAGAGCACTGGCCACCCCTCATAGCCTGGTTCCTCTCTAGGTTTCTTCCTAGGTTCCTAGGTTCTGTTCCTATTCAGACCCTTTGCTCTGAGACTTGAAATTGAGCTCAGGTGCATCCTGTTTCCATTGATCATCCTTGAGTTGTTTCTACAACTTGATTAGAGTCCACCTGAGGTAAATTCAATTGATTGGACATGATTTGGAAAGGCACACACCTGTCTATATAACGTCCCACAGTTGACAGTGCATGTCAGAGCAAAAACCAAGCCATGAGGTGGAAGGAATTGTCCGTATAGCTCTGAGACAGGATTGTGTCGAGGCACCGATCAGGGGAAATGAAACAAAACATTTCTGCAGCATTGAAGGACCCCAAGAACACAGTGGCCTCCATCATTCTTAAAAGGAAGTTTGGAACCACCAAGACTCTTCCTAGAGCTGGCCACCCGGCCAAACTGAGCAATTGGGGGAGAAGGGCCTTGGTCAGAGGGGTGACAAAGAAACCAATGGTAACGGACAGAGCTCCAGAGTTCCTCTGTGGAGATGGGAGAACCTTCCAGAAGGACAACCATCTCTGCAACACTCCACCAATCCGGCCTGTATGGTATTGGCCAGATGGAAGCCACTCCTCAGTAGAAGGCACATGACAGCCCACTTGGAGAAAAAAAAAAAAAGCACCTAAAGGACTCAGACCATGAGAAACAAGATTCTCTGGTCTGATGAAACCAAGATTGAACTCTTTGGCCTGAATGCCAAGCGTCACATCTGGGGGAAACCTGGCACCATCCTTACAGTGAAGCATGGTGATGGCAGCATCATACCGTGGGGATGTTTTTCAGTGGCAGGGACTGGGACACTAGTGAGGATCGAGGGAAAGATGAACAGAGCAAAGTACAGAGAGATCCTTGATGAAAACATGCTCCAGAGCACTCAGGACCTCAGCCTGTGGCGAAGGATCACCTTCCAACAGGACACCGACCCTAACCACACAGCCAAGACAACCCAGGAGTGGCTTTGGGAGAGAGGCTGGCCTTAAACCCGATCAAACATCTATGGACCTGAAAATAACTGTGCAGCGACGCTCCCCATCCAACCTGACAGAGATGGAGAGGATCTGCAGAGAAGAACCGGTGCCAATAGAGGGCTTCTAGCCCGAATCAAATCTTATTGGTCACATACACATGGTTAGCAGATGTTAATGTGAGTGTAGCGAAATGCTTGTGCTTCTAGTTCCGACAGTGCAGTGATATCTAACAAGTAATCTAACAATTTCACAACTACCTTATACACACAAGTGTAAAGGGATGAATAAGAATATGTACATATAAATATATGGATGAGTGATGGTACAGAACGTCATAGGTAAGATGCAGTAGATGGTATAGAGTACAGTATGTAAATATGAGATGAGTAATGTAGGGTATGTAAACATTATATAAAGTGGCATAGTTTAAAGTGACTAGTGACTAGTGATACATTTATTACTTCAAATGTTTTAATTATTAAAGTGGGATGTGAGTCAGTATGTTGGCAGCAGCCACTCAATGTTAGTGGTGGCTGTTTAACAGTCTGATGGCCTTGAGATAGAAGCTGTTTTTCAGTCTCTCGGTCCCAGCTTTGATGCACCTGTACTGACCACGTCTTCTGGATGATAGCGGGGTGAACAGGCAGTGGCTCGGGTGGTTGTTGTCCTTGATGATCTTTTTTGCCTTCCTGTGACATCGGGTGCTGTAGGTGTCCTGGAGGTTAGGTAGTTTGCCCCCGGTGATGCGTTGTGCAGACCTCACTACCCTCTGGAGAGCCTTAAGGTTGAGGGCGGAGCAGTTGCCGTACCAGGCGGTGATACAGCCCGACAGAACGCTCTCAATTGTGCATCTGTAAAAGTTTGTGACGAGCCAAATTTCTTCAGCCTCCTGAGGTTGAAGAGGCACTGCTGCGCCTTCTTCACAATGCTGTCTGTGTGGTGGACCATTTCAGTTTGTCTGGGATGTGTACGCTGAGGGACTTAAAACTTACTACCCTCTCCACCATTGTCCCATCGATGTGGATAGGGGGGTGATCCCTCTGCTGTTTCCTGAAGTCCACAATCATCTCCTTTGTTTTGTTGATGTAGAGTGCGAGGTTATTTTCCTGACACCACACTCCGAGGGCCCTCACCTCCTCCCTGTAGGCCGTCTCGTCATTCGTGGTAATCAAGCCTACCACTGTACTGTCGTCTGCAAACTTGATGATTGAGTTGGAGACGTGCATGGCCACACAGTCGTGGGTGAACAGGGAGTACAGGAGAGGGCTCAGAACGCACCTTTGTGGGGCCCCAGTGTTGAGGATCAGCGGGGTGGAGATGTTGTTTCCTACCCTCACCACCTTGGGGCGTCCCGTTAGAAAGTCCAGGACCCAGTTGCACAGGGCGGGGTCGAGATCCAGGGTCTAAAACTTTATGATGAGTTTGGAAGGTACTATGGTGTTAAATGCTGAGCTGTAATCGATGAACAGCATTCTCACATAGGCATTCCTGTTGTCCAGATGGGTTAGGGCAGTGTGCAGTGTGATTGCGTCATCTGTGGACCTATTGGGGTGGTAAGCAAATTGAAGTGCGTCTAGGGTGTCAGGTAGGGTGGAGGTGATATGATCCTTGACTAGTCTCTCAAAGCACTTCATGATGACAGAAGTGGGCGTTATGGGGCGATAGTTGTTTAGTTCAGTTGCCTTTGCTTTCTTGGGAACAGGAACAATGGTGGCCTTCTTGAAGCATGTGGGCACATTAGACTGGGATAAGGATAGATTGAATACGTCCGTAAATACACCAGCCAGCTGGCATTCCTAGCTGAGGACGCAGCTAGGGATGCCGTCTGGGCCGGCAGACTTGCGAGGGTTAACATGTTTAAATGATTTACTCACGTTGTCCGCAGTGAAGGAGAGCCCACAGGTTTTGGTAGCGGGCCGTGTCAGTGGCACTGTATTGTCCTCAAAGTGAGCAAAGAAGTTGTTTAATTTGTCTGGGAGAAGGACGTCGGTGTCGAGACTTGGCTGGTTTTCTTTTTGTAATCCGTGATTTCCTGTAGAACCTGCCACATACGGTCTCGTGTCTGAGCCGTTGAATTGCGACTCTACTTTGTCTCTATACTGACGCTTAGCTTGTTTGATTGCCTTGCGGAGGGAATAACTACACTGTTTGTATTCGGTCATGTTTCCAGTCGCATTGCCATGATTAAAAGCACTGGTTCGTGCTTTCAGTTTTGCACGAATGCTACCATCAATCCAGTTGCATTGTCACGCCCTGACCTTAAGAGATCCTTTTTATGTCTCTATTTTGGTTTGGTCAGGGCGTGAGTTGGGGTGGGCATTCTATGTTTTGTCTTCTATGTTATCTATTTCTGTGTGTTTGGCCGGGTGTGGTTCTCAGAGGCAGCTGTCTATCGTTGAATCAGATTGGTCGGACCAGCGCTGAACAAACCTGAGCACAGGCGTTTCCTGTTTTAGTTTCTGTCTATAGGCTGGGAGCAACAAAATGGAGTCGTGGTCAGATTTGAAGAAAGGGCGAGGAAAGGCTTTGTATGCTTCGCGGAAGTTAGAGTGGCAATGATCCAGAATGTTGCCAGCCTGTGTCGCGCATTCGATATGCTGATAAAATTTAGGGAGCCTTGTTTTCGGATTAGCTTTGTTAAAATCCCCAGCTACAATAAATGCAGCCTCAGGATATATGGTTTCCAGTTTACATAGAATCCCTGGAAGTTCTTTCAGGGGGGTCGATGTGTCTGCTTGGGGGGGAATATACACGACTGTGATTATAATCGAAGAGAATTCTCTTGGTAGATAATGCAGTCGGCATTTGATTGTAAGGAAGTCTAGGTCAGGTGAACAAAAGGACTTGAGATCCTGTATGTTGTTATGATCACACCACGTCTTGTTAATCATAAGGCATACGCCCTTCTTCTTACCAGAGAGATGCTTGTTTCTGTCGGCACGATGCGTGAAGAAACCAGGTGGCTGTACCGACTCCGATAACATATCCCGAGTGAGCCATGTTTCCGGGAAACAGAGAATGTTACAATCTCTGATGTCTCTCTGGAATGCTAACCTTGATCGAATTTCATCTACCTTGTTGTCAAGAGACTGGACAAGGCGAGTAGTATGCTCAGGAACGGTGTGGTAGGTAGTAGTATGCTCAGGAACGGTGTGGTAGGTAGTAGTATGCTCAGGAACGGTGTGGTAGGTAGTAGTATGCTCGGGAGCGGTGTGGTAGGTAGTAGTATGCTCAGGAACGGTGTGGTAGGTAGTAGTATGCTCGGGAGCGGTGTGGTAGGTAGTAGTATGCTCGGGAGCGGTGTGGTAGGTAGTAGTATGCTCAGGAACGGTGTGGTAGGTAGTAGTATGCTCAGGAACGGTGTGGTAGGTAGTAGTATGCTCGGGAGCGGTGTGGTAGGTAGTAGTATGCTCAGGAACGGTGTGGTAGGTAGTAGTATGCTCGGGAGCGGTGTGGTAGGTAGTAGTATGCTCGGGAGCGGTGTGGTAGGTAGTAGTATGCTCAGGAACGGTGTGGTAGGTAGTAGTATGCTCAGGAACGGTGTGGTAGGTAGTAGTATGCTCGGGAGCGGTGTGGTAGGTAGTAGTATGCTCGGGAGCGGTGTGGTAGGTAGTAGTATGCTCGGGAGCGGTGTGGTAGGTAGTAGTATGCTCGGGAGCGGTGTGGTAGGTAGTAGTATGCTCGGGAGCGGTGTGGTAGGTAGTAGTATGCTCGGGAGCGGTGTGGTAGGTAGTAGTATGCTCGGGAGAAGTGCGCGATGTGACGTCTATGGAGCCTGACCAGAAGACCACTCCATCTCCCCCTTCTGCGGCGCCGTTGTTTTGGGTCGCGGGCTGGGATCCGATCCATTGTCCTGGGTGGTGGCCGAAGAGAGGATCTGCTTCGGGGAAAGTCATATTCCTAGTTTTGATATTGGTAAATTGACGTTGCTCTTATATCCAATAGTTCTTCCAGGCTGTACAGTAACAATGTAAGAAATAATACATTAAAAATATAAAAAATGCTGCATAGTTTCCTAAGAACTAAACCGTCTCTATCGGCGCCATCTTGCCCCCAGGAAACTTTTGGCTTGGAACTGGAAATTAATTTTGAATATCAGAGCGATGGTAACTCACCAACATGACAACCAGGAATATGACTTTCCTGAATCGGATCCTTTGTTCGTACCCCCCAGGGCAATTGAACTGATTCCAGAGGGTGACCCAAAACATCACTGGCGGAGAAGAGGTACTCGGAGTAAACTTCTAGTTCGACGCAGGAGCCACGCACAACACCCACCGCTTCCGAGTACTTACTTGCTAATGTTCAGTCTCTGGATAATAAAGACGAGCTCAGGGCGAGGGTTGCTTTCCAGCGAGACATCAGGGATTGTAACATACTGTTTCACGGAAACATGGCTCTCTGGATATACTGTCTGAGTCGGTCCAGTCAGTTGGATTCTCAGTTCATCGAGCAGATAGGAATAAAGACCTCTCCGGGAAGAAGGGCGGGGGTGCATGTTTCATGATTAACAACTCATGGTGTGATTGTGATAAGGAACTCAAGTCCTTTTGTTCACCCGACCTAGAATACCTCACAATCAAATGTCAACCGTATTACCTCCCAAGAGAATTCTCTTCAGTTGTAGTCACAGCCGTGTATATTCCCTCTCAAGACGATACCACGACAGCCCTCAAAGAATTTCACTGGACTTTATGCAAACTGGAAACCACATACCCTGAGGCATCATTTATTGTAGCTGGGGATTTTAAAGAACATTTGAGGAAAATGCTACGGAAGTTCTATCAACACATTGACTGTAGCACTCGAGCTGCTAAAACACTGGACCGCTGCTACCCCAACTTCCAGGATGCCTACAAGGCCCTCCCCTGCCCTCCTTTGGCAAAATCAAATCAAATCAAATTTATTTTATATAGCCCTTCGTACATCAGCTGATATCTCAAAGTGCTGTACAGAAACCCAGCCTAAAACCCCAAACAGCAAGCAATGCAGGTGTAGAAGCACGGTGGCTAGGAAAAACTCCCTAGAAAGGCCAAAACCTAGGAAGAAACCTAGAGAGGAACCAGGCTATGTGGGGTGGCCAGTCCTCTTCTGGCTGTGCCGGGTGGAGATTATAACAAAACATGGTCAAGATGTTCAAATGTTCATAAATGACCAGCATGGTCGAATAATAATAAGGCAGAACAGTTGAAACTGGAGCAGCAGCACAGTCAGGTGGACTGGGGACAGCAAGGAGTCATCATGTAAGGTATTCCTGGGGCATGGTCCTAGGGCTCAGGTCCTCCGAGAGAGAGAAAGAGAGAAGGAGAGAATTAGAGAACGCACACCTAGATTCACACAGGACACCGAATAGGACAGGAGAAGTACTCCAGATATAACAAACTGACCCTAGCCCCCCGACACATAAACTACTACTGCAGCATAAATACTGGAGGCTGAGACAGGAGGGGTCAGGAGGCAAATCTGATCACGACTCCATTTTGCTCCTCTCTTCCATTCATATAGGCAGAAACTCAAACAGGAAGTACCTGTGCTAAAGACTATACAATGCTTGTATGACCAATCGGAATCCATGCTTCAAGATTGTTTTGATCACGCAGACTGAGATATGTTCTGGGTAGCCTCCGAGAATAACACAGACGAATACACTGATAGGGAGACTGTTGTACCCACTAAAACCTTCCCGAACCAGAAACCGTGGATAGATGGCAGCATTTTGCACAAAACTGAAAGCACAAACCACCGCATTTAACCATGGCAAGGTTACTGGGAATATAAACAGTGTAGTTTACGGACATATTCAATCAATCCCTATCCCAGTCTGCTGTCCCCACATGCTTCAAGAGGGCCACCATTGTTCCTGTTCCCAAGAAAGCAAAGGTAACTGAGCATACCACTGCTGGCTTGCTTCTGAAGCTAAGCAGGGTTGGTCCTGGTCAGTTCCTGGATGGGACACCAGATGCTGCTGGAAGTGGTGTTGGAGGGCCAGTAGGAGGCACTCTTTCCTCTGGTCTAAAAAAATATCCCAATGCCCCAGGGCAGTGATTGGGGACACTGCCCTGTGTAGGGTGCTGTCTTTCGGATGGGACGTTAAACGGGTGTCCTGACTCTCTGAGGTCATTAAAGATCCCATGGCACTTATCGTAAGAGTAGGGGTGTTAACCTTGGTGTCCTGGCTAAATTCCCAATCTGGCCCTCAAACCATCATGGTTACAATTGGTTCATTCATACACCCTCCTCTCCCCTGTAACTGTTCCCCAGGTCTTTGCTGCAAATGAGAACGTGTTCTCAGTCAACTTACCTGGTAAAATAACAGATGGATAAATAAATAAAGTAGCACTCACTCCCGTCATCATGAAGTGCTTTGAGAGTCATGGGTCATATCACCTCTACCTTACACCCTAGACCCACTTCAATCGCCATCACACTGCCCTATCCCATGTGGACTAGATGAATACCTGTTTGCGGCGGAGGTAGCCTAGTGGTCAGAGCGAAAAGTTGCAAAATAAAAGGTGCAAATCTGTCCTTCTGTCCCCTGAACAAGGCAGTTAACCCACTGTTCCTAGGCTGTAATTGTAAATAAGAATTTGTTAACGTACTTTCCTAGTTAAAATAAATGTAAGAATGCTGTTAATTGACTATAGCTCAGCATTCAACACCATAGTACCCTCCAAGCTCATAATTAAGCTGGAGGCCCTGGGTCTGAACCCCCCCTGTGCAACTGGGTCCTGGACTTCCTGACAGGCCACCCCCAGGTGGTGAAGGTAGGAAACAACATCTCCACTTCGCTGATCTTCAACACCGGGGCCCCACAAGGGTGTGTGCTCAGTCCCCTCCTGTTGACCGTGACTGTGGCCATGCACGCCTCCAACTCAATCATCAAGTTTGCAAACAGTAGTAGGCTTGATTTCCAAAAATGATGAAACAGCCTACAGGGAGAACTCTGGGAGTGTTCTTAATTCCAGTGCTGTGAAATTGTTATATGACTGCAGGATTGAAGGAACATCTGCTAAACACATGTGACCAATAACATTTTATTTTTTTACTCCCCAAATACAGGTACAAGATTATAGCATCATACCCAAGACTCAAGGCTGTAATCGCTACTGAAGGTGCTTCAACAAAGCTTGGGGATTTGAGTAAAGGGTCTGAATACTTATGTAAATGTGATTAGTTTTGTTTCTTTTTTTCTCCAAAAGCCTTTCTTTGCTTTGTCGTTATGGGGTAGTGTGTCAATTGAGGGGGAAAAAAAACTATTAAATCCATTTTAAAATAAGTCTTTAACGAAACAAAATGTGTGAATACTTCCCAAATGCACTGTAACCCATCAGTCCCCATCAATGAATCACTCGTATCTGCATGTCCAGCCCCTATATTCACAATTAAGTGTTTTACCATCTTATCTTCTGTAATGTTTCCACTGCATACGTTTTGGATGAGCTTGTTAATTAATCAGAAAACCAATGGAACAAACCAGAAGTCTGGAGCTCAAACAATATTATTTTTTAAAAGAGGCTAGAAGTGGGACTGTAGGAGTTAACATCAGCGCCAAGTAACATTCAGACACTCAGGTGGCAGGCAACACACAGGGCTGTACTAACAGCAACACAAGTAGTACAAGTAGACTCTGGTGCTCCAGACTGCTTTTTATTGTGGTAGATGTTCGCCACAGCGTCCAGGTCAAACTGTGCAAAAAAGTGACAGTCTTGATTCTCCGGTAACAGTCTACTGGTCTTTCAGCTCCTTCAGTCTCCTGATGGCCGACTTCACGGTGACTGCAGACGTCGTGCTGGAACAGAGAGCGAACACAGAGGAGAACGGTGGTTTAGCACATACAGTGGAAACAAACTGAACTCACAAGACACCAAGGGCCAGGCAGTTTCCCTACACACAGGTTAAGTCTAGTCCTGAACTAAGAAGCCCTTTCCATGAAGAATCCCCATTAAACTGCTCCAGTCCTGGACTAGGCTTAACCTGTGTCTGGTAAATCAGTTGCCAATAGCAACTGGTGTTGATTTGACCTTGTCTTTTAGGCCATTGTCCCGCTGAAAGGTGACTTCTTCCTCTAGGATTTTGCCTGTGCTTAGTTTGTAACCTAAAACTAAATTACAAGGATAGTCATAACATGATGCAGCCACTACTATGGTTGTAAATTGGAGAGTGGTACTCAGTGCCCCAGAGCACTTTGTATTCTGGGCAAAAACTTGAATTCTTTGCAGTATTACTTCATTGCCCTTTTTGCAAACAGGACGAATGTTTCAACCCTCTGAACAAAGAAAAGTCAAGGTACAAAACAAATCACCACTATACCAGAGATGCTACCTGCTAATTCCAGTCTGGAGGGACAAATCACCACTATACCAGAGATGCTACCTGCTAATCCCAGTCTGGAGGGACAAATCACCACTATACCAGAGATGCTACCTGCTAATTCCAGTCTGGAGGGACAAATCACCACTATACCAGAGATGCTACCTGCTAATCCCAGTCTGGAGGGACTAATCACCACTATACCAGAGATGCTACCTGCTAATCCCAGTCTGGAGGGACAAATCACCACTATACCAGAGATGCTACCTGCTAATCCCAGTCTGGAGGGACAAATCACCACTATACCAGAGATGCTACCTGCTAATCCCAGTCTGGAGGGACAAATCACCACTATACCAGAGATGCTACCTGCTAATTCCAGTCTGGAGGGACAAATCACCACTATAGCAGAGATGCTACCTGCTAATCCCAGTCTGGAGGGACAAATCACCACTATACCAGAGATGCTACCTGCTAATTCCAGTCTGGACGGACAAATCACCACTATAGCAGAGATGCTACCTGCTAATTCCAGTCTGGAGGGACAAATCACCACTATACCAGAGATGCTACCTGCTAATCCCAGTCTGGAGGGACAAATCACCACTATACCAGAGATGCTACCTGCTAATCCCAGTCTGGAGGGATAAATCACCACTATACCAGAGATGCTACCTGCTAATCCCAGTCTGGAGGGACAAATCACCACTATACCAGAGATGCTACCTGCTAATCCCAGTCTGGAGGGACAAATCACCACTATACCAGAGATGCTACCTGCTAATTCCAGTCTGGAGGGATAAATCACCACTATACCAGAGATGCTACCTGCTAATCCCAGTCTGGAGGGATAAATCACCACTATACCAGAGATGCTACCTGCTAATCCCAGTCTGGAGGGACAAATCACCACTATACCAGAGATGCTACCTGCTAATCCCAGTCTGGAGGGACAAATCACCACTATACCAGAGATGCTACCTGCTAATTCCAGTCTGGAGGGATAAATCACCACTATAGCAGAGATGCTACCTGCTAATCCCAGTCTGGAGGGATAAATCACCACTATACCAGAGATGCTACCTGCTAATCCCAGTCTGGACGGACAAATCACCACTATACCAGAGATGCTACCTGCTAATCCCAGTCTGGAGGGACAAATCACCACTATACCAGAGATGCTACCTGCTAATTCCAGTCTGGAGGGACAAATCACCACTATACCAGAGATGCTACCTGCTAATCCCAGTCTGGAGGGACAAATCACCACTATACCAGAGATGCTACCTGCTAATTCCAGTCTGGAGGGACAAATCACCACTATACCAGAGATGCTACCTGCTAATTCCAGTCTGGAGGGACAAATCACCACTATACCAGAGATGCTACCTGCTAATCCCAGTCTGGACGGACAAATCACCACTATACCAGAGATGCTACCTGCTAATCCCAGTCTGGAGGGACAAATCACCACTATACCAGAGATGCTACCTGCTAATCCCAGTCTGGAGGGACAAATCACCACTATACCAGAGATGCTACCTGCTAATCCCAGTCTGGAGGGACAAATCACCACTATACCAGAGATGCTACCTGCTAATTCCAGTCTGGAGGGACAAATCACCACTATACCAGAGATGCTACCTGCTAATCCCAGTCTGGAGGGACAAATCACCACTATACCAGAGATGCTACCTGCTAATCCCAGTCTGGAGGGACAAATCACCACTATAGCAGAGATGCTACCTGCTAATTCCAGTCTGGAGGGACAAATCACCACTATACCAGAGATGCTACCTGATAATCCCAGTCTGGAGGGACAAATCACCACTATACCAGAGATGCTACCTGCTAATCCCAGTCTGGAGGGACAAATCACCACTATACCAGAGATGCTACCTGCTAATTCCAGTCTGGAGGGACAAATCACCACTATACCAGAGATGCTACCTGCTAATTCCAGTCTGGAGGGACAAATCCCCACTATACCAGAGATGCTACCTGCTAATCCCAGTCTGGAGGGACAAATCACCACTATACCAGAGATGCTACCTGCTAATCCCAGTCTGGAGGGACAAATCACCACTATACCAGAGATGCTACCTGCTAATTCCAGTCTGGAGGGACAAATCACCACTATACCAGAGATGCTACCTGCTAATCCCAGTCTGGAGGGACAAATCACCACTATACCAGAGATGCTACCTGCTAATTCCAGTCTGGAGGGACAAATCACCACTATACCAGAGATGCTACCTGCTAATCCCAGTCTGGAGGGACAAATCCCCACTATACCAGAGATGCTACCTGCTAATCCCAGTCTGGAGGGACAAATCACCACTATACCAGAGATGCTACCTGCTAATCCCAGTCTGGAGGGACAAATCACCACTATACCAGAGATGCTACCTGCTAATTCCAGTCTGGAGGGACAAATCACCACTATACCAAAGATGCTACCTGCTAATCCCAGTCTGGAGGGACAAATCACCACTATACCAGAAATACTACCTGCTAATTCCAGTCTGGAGGGACAAATCACCACTATACCAGAGATGCTACCTGCTAATTCCAGTCTGGAGGGACAAATCACCACTATACCAGAGATGCTACCTGCTAATCCCAGTCTGGAGGGACAAATCACCACTATACCAGAGATGCTACCTGCTAATCCCAGTCTGGAGGGACAAATCACCACTATACCTGAGATGCTACCTGCTAATCCCAGTCTGGACGGACAAATCACCACTATACCAGAGATGCTACCTGCTAATTCCAGTCTGGAGGGACAAATCACCACTATACCAGAGATGCTACCTGCTAATTCCAGTCTGGAGGGACAAATCACCACTATACCAGAGATGCTACCTGCTAATTCCAGTCTGGAGGGACAAATCACCACTATACCAGAGATGCTACCTGCTAATTCCAGTCTGGAGGGACAAATCACCACTATACCAGAGATGCTACCTGCTAATTCCAGTCTGGAGGGACAAATCACCACTATACCAGAGATGCTACCTGCTAATTCCAGTCTGGAGGGACAAATCACCACTATACCAGAGATGCTACCTGCTAATTCCAGTCTGGAGGGACAAATCACCACTATAGCAGAGATGCTACCGGCTAATCCCAGTCTGGAGGGACAAATCACCACTATACCAGAGATGCTACCTGCTAATTCCAGTCTGGAGGGACAAATCACCACTATACCAGAGATGCTACCTGCTAATTCCAGTCTGGAGGGATAAATCACCACTATACCAGAGATGCTACCTGCTAATCCCAGTCTGGAGGGATAAATCACCACTATACCAGAGATGCTACCTGCTAATCCCAGTCTGGAGGGACAAATCACCACTATACCAGAGATGCTACCTGCTAATCCCAGTCTGGAGGGACAAATCACCACTATACCAGAGATGCTACCTGCTAATTCCAGTCTGGAGGGACAAATCACCACTATACCAGAGATGCTACCTGCTAATCCCAGTCTGGAGGGACAAATCACCACTATACCAGAGATGCTACCTGCTAATTCCAGTCTGGAGGGACAAATCACCACTATACCAGAGATGCTACCTGCTAATTCCAGTCTGGAGGGATAAATCACCACTATAGCAGAGATGCTACCTGCTAATCCCAGTCTGGAGGGATAAATCACCACTATACCAGAGATGCTACCTGCTAATCCCAGTCTGGACGGACAAATCACCACTATACCAGAGATGCTACCTGCTAATTCCAGTCTGGAGGGACAAATCACCACTATACCAGAGATGCTACCTGCTAATTCCAGTCTGGAGGGACAAATCACCACTATACCAGAGATGCTACCTGCTAATCCCAGTCTGGACGGACAAATCACCACTATACCAGAGATGCTACCTGCTAATCCCAGTCTGGAGGGACAAATCACCACTATACCAGAGATGCTACCTGCTAATCCCAGTCTGGAGGGACAAATCACCACTATACCAGAGATGCTACCTGCTAATCCCAGTCTGGAGGGACAAATCACCACTATACCAGAGATGCTACCTGCTAATTCCAGTCTGGAGGGACAAATCACCACTATACCAGAGATGCTACCTGCTAATCCCAGTCTGGAGGGACAAATCACCACTATACCAGAGATGCTACCTGCTAATTCCAGTCTGGAGGGACAAATCACCACTATACCAGAGATGCTACCTGCTAATCCCAGTCTGGAGGGACAAATCCCCACTATACCAGAGATGCTACCTGCTAATCCCAGTCTGGAGGGACAAATCACCACTATACCAGAGATGCTACCTGCTAATCCCAGTCTGGAGGGACAAATCACCACTATACCAGAGATGCTACCTGCTAATTCCAGTCTGGAGGGACAAATCACCACTATACCAAAGATGCTACCTGCTAATCCCAGTCTGGAGGGACAAATCACCACTATACCAGAAATACTACCTGCTAATTCCAGTCTGGAGGGACAAATCACCACTATACCAGAGATGCTACCTGCTAATTCCAGTCTGGAGGGACAAATCACCACTATACCAGAGATGCTACCTGCTAATCCCAGTCTGGAGGGACAAATCACCACTATACCTGAGATGCTACCTGCTAATCCCAGTCTGGACGGACAAATCACCACTATACCAGAGATGCTACCTGCTAATTCCAGTCTGGAGGGACAAATCACCACTATACCAGAGATGCTACCTGCTAATTCCAGTCTGGAGGGACAAATCACCACTATACCAGAGATGCTACCTGCTAATTCCAGTCTGGAGGGACAAATCACCACTATACCAGAGATGCTACCTGCTAATTCCAGTCTGGAGGGACAAATCACCACTATACCAGAGATGCTACCTGCTAATTCCAGTCTGGAGGGACAAATCACCACTATACCAGAGATGCTACCTGCTAATTCCAGTCTGGAGGGACAAATCACCACTATACCAGAGATGCTACCTGCTAATTCCAGTCTGGAGGGACAAATCACCACTATAGCAGAGATGCTACCGGCTAATCCCAGTCTGGAGGGACAAATCACCACTATACCAGAGATGCTACCTGCTAATTCCAGTCTGGAGGGACAAATCACCACTATACCAGAGATGCTACCTGCTAATTCCAGTCTGGAGGGACAAATCACCACTATACCAGAGATGCTACCTGCTAATTCCAGTCTGGAGGGACAAATCACCACTATACCAGAGATGCTACCTGCTAATTCCAGTCTGGAGGGACAAATCACCACTATACCAGAGATGCTACCTGCTAATTCCAGTCTGGAGGGACAAATCACCACTATACCAGAGATGCTACCTGCTAATCCCAGTCTGGAGGGACAAATCACCACTATACCAGAGATGCTACCTACTAATTCCAGTCTGGAGGGACAAATCACCACTATACCAGAGATGCTACCTGCTAATCCCAGTCTGGAGGGACAAATCACCACTATACCAGAGATGCTACCTGCTAATCCCAGTCTGGAGGGACAAATCACCACTATACCAGAGATGCTACCTGCTAATTCCAGTCTGGAGGGACAAATCACCACTATACCAGAGATGCTACCTGCTAATTCCAGTCTGGAGGGACAAATCACCACTATACCAGAGATGCTACCTGCTAATTCCAGTCTGGAGGGACAAATCACCACTATACCAGAGATGCTACCTGCTAATTCCAGTCTGGAGGGACAAATCACCACTATACCTGAGATGCTACCTGCTAATTCCAGTCTGGAGGGGAAAATCACCTCACATGCTCATATTCTAGAATCCACATAAAGAACCAATCAGACTTGTTGTGGAGCAAAATCAGCAGGTGGTGACACAGTGCACAACATTTACAGTTTCATTTTGATGGACCGAATAAATATCTAAGTGTTTCCATCACTTTTTTTTTATAGCTAAAACTTGTGTTAAAATAGCCTATTCCGGCCAACAGCAGGCAGATAGAGTGCAGGTAGACTAGTTTACATGAGATTATTACAGACAGATTATTTGTCAAATGGCAGTCAAGCATGGATTATTTCAACAGAATAAGGAAAAGGAGCGTTAAGTTCATGACCTTCCATCAGCCTGTGAAGTTCATAACTTATTTAATCTGTAGCGTAATAAACTGCTTGCTTTCCTGTGTCGTAGTGGGAGGACCACACACCATATCATCGCGGGACTCCAAGTTTACTTCGATATGACGATCATCATATCAATGCCTTTTCTCGCATAATTCATTTTACCGACATAAAAAGATACCATGTCAAACGAACAAATTGTCACATTTATCAAATTGTACTGGATCTTCCTGTTTCCATTACAGCTGTCGAGATGTTATTTTTTTACTCAGATAAAAACGGTGGATAGAAATGTGGTTACAGACGCCTAGTCTAATCGGAGGGGGAGATTCGAGCAGGGGATAGATGGAGAAGGCACCCACTCACAGTCCAGAAACACAGTTCTATGTCCACAGGCTCACAGTGCTACTTACTTGTATGTCCAGGCGCCTCCAGCAACAGTCTTCATGCAGGATCCACAGTGCCAGATACCAACTGCCCTCCTCTTCATCTTAGTCTGATGATTAAACACAAGTACTGTTAGTAACGTCAGTTCAATACTGTTATTAACCTCTTAACAGTCCCCCTCCCAAGCTTCATTATGGCACCTCTCATGTTATTAATGTTCCTATACTTCTGAGTATAACCACGTCCAAAGTTTACCCCAGAATCCAACACCGGTCATACAAAGGATCATTTAGCTGTTTGATCAAATGTAGGACCCCTTTAGGTATCACAATAAACGATTTGATTAATATTGAGTAAGGTTTTGAAGTGTGTCCTAAGAGAGATAAGAAAGCTCAGGAAATTGTTTTTTTTCTCCTTTTTATTTTTTTACACATATTTAAGCCCTTACTTTTGGGGCCCAAATCTACCTCCATACTTCCATTAACTTGTATGGGTTACCTTCAGACGAGTCCTGGGACCCCGTGTGAGGCCTTGGAGCAAAATAGAGAATAGTGTTGGTGAGAGTCGTCTTTCCATAGTGGTCATATTAGTATGTAAGCCATACCGGTCGGCGCTACAAACATTTATGGGAAATAAATACATTTGGGTTGTCTCCGTCTAACAGCGCTCTAGCTGTCACCACAGATGTGGAAGGCCGACAGAGGCAGAAACAACTACATCTCCAGTTTAAACTGACAGAGTATTATGTTACTTAGACTGACACACCAGTGCATCAATAGACTTAAGGATGAAGACATCAGTAACCGTTCTGCAGGAACAAAACATTTCTGCCGTCCATGTGTGAATCGTGTGTTTGACATGCCGACTGTGGGTGTGTGTACCGTACCTCGGTGTACCTGGCTGTATATGTTAGAGGTGTGTACCGTACCTTGCCACAGAAGGAGCAGGTGTACTTGGCGTGCTGGCTGATCTCAATCTTTTTCACCATCTTCCTGAGCGACGCGCCGTAACGCGTGCCGTATTTACCCACAATCCCCACCTTCTTGGTGCGCTTGGCCTGAGGAAGAGGGAGACACCAAATTAACACACAATAACCTCGTCTAACTAGCATCTCCCATCTTACTGTTAGCCTTTATGGCAGGAAATACCACTCCTCCCATTACATAGACAAAAACCTCAACAGGGGCACTGCAAACAAACATTTAGCTAACATTGTTATGTATATGACCTGTCACGTGACCGGGCCAAGCCTGAGCACAACACTCAAATCTAACAAACTGCACTGCTCGGTTGTCGTCAACAAGGCAACATGATCCATCATCGATTTTGCATGTGAAAATACTGAATTGTACTCATTACGCCACGTGACAACCTACATGACTTGTTTTGAGCAGACTTCCTCATCTGCCCGAAAGGGGACAGCTCGGTTCCTAAACGAATGCAATCCCTTTCCACCCAGGCCAAACTACTTTTACCCAGGCCAACTTAATAGAACCCCCTCAATAACTAGCAAGGCAATGACCTCACCTAGCATTTTCTCAAACATCACACGGTCAACCTTGGGCAAGCAAACTACCCAAATCTAGTTAAACATGCACCAGCCAACTTACTACGCCTTTTATTTCTTGGCATATAAACATGGCGGATGTAACTAACGTCTGCTCTACAACCACACTCGAGAATACAGTTAGTTACATTTGTAAAACATTAAGAGAACTTTAATAAGTTAGTATTAGCTTGGCTGGCAACGATGACTGCAGTCTACAGCGGCGAGGACACACTGTGACAAGTAACCAGTCTTTAACAGATAGTTAAGGCAACTACAGTAGCTATTGACATAACTAAGCGCTGTTTATGGTTGTTACAAAAACCACAAACACATATCTGTAACTAGCTTGGTAACGGAACCCAATTTTAACTAGCTTGGTAACGGAACCCAATTTTAAGCACTGGGTGCGCAAACCCGAGTGACATGCACATACCGGGCGTCCATTTCTATAACTACCAGTTATGCGAACAGTAAAAACATGTATTTTGGCCATTCGCTCTCAAAAATATCTGCAATAACTTTTGGAGCTAATGGCGAATTATATTAACGGCCCATTAGATAAATTGTTATTCCATCAACCGCTTTGGATTAGTTAGATGGGTGTGGATTAGGAAGGGGACATTTTCGTCTCACCATTGTAGTTCTGGAGACGTAGGTCCAAAAAGGAAGCGCACAGTACGCAGGCGCAATTTACCCCTGTGGAATGTATTGCATTGTGGGATGTTGGCGCTGTTGCCTCTTCCCCCCTCAGCAACGCTTCCACTGCAAGAGGTTGCGTTCTATAAAATGACTATTTTGTTTGAATATGGAAGTTGATGTGTAGGAACTAGAATATTTCTGTGATATTTCTGCTGTGTGCAGCCTTGACGGATCCCATGGGATTTTTTAATTTGATTTTTAATTTATTTCACCTTTATTTAACCAGGTAGGCTAGTTGAGAACAAGTTCTCATTTACAACTGTGACCTGGCCAAGATAAAACATAGCAGTGTGAACAGACAACAACACAGAGTTACACATGGAGTAAACAATTAACAAGTCAATAACACAGTAGAAAAAAAAGAGAAAAAAGAGTCTATATACATTGTGTGCAAAAGGCATGAGGAGGTGGGCGAATAATTAAAATTTTGTAGATTAACACTGGAGTGATACATGATCAGATGGTCATGTACAGGTAGAGATACTGGATGATGCTTGTAATTGCAAAAATCTCTGAAGCTGGAGACTCACATCTCCCTCACTAGCTTTAAGCACCAGCTATCAGAGCAGTTTACAGATCACTGCACCTGTACGTAGCCTATCTGTAAACAGCCCATCTATCTACCTACCTCATCCCCATACTGGTATTTATTTATTTATTTTGCTCCTTTGCACCCCAGTATCTCTACCTGCACATTCATCTTCTGCCGATCTACCATTCCAGTGTTTAATTGCTATAGTGTAATTACTTCGCCACCATGGCCTATTTATTTCCTTAACTTACCTCATTTGCACTCACTGTATATAGACTTTTTGTTTTCTTTTGTTCTACTGTATTATTGACTGTATGTTTGTTTTACTCCATGTGTAACTCTGTGTTGTTGTATGTGTCGAATTACTACGCTTTATCTGGGCCAGGTCGCAGTTGTGAATGAGAACTTGTTCTCAACTAGCCGACCTGGTTAAATAAAGGTGAAATAAAATAAATGCTGTGCACTCTATTCTGATAAACCTATTTGCCATGTTATAGCCTTATTTGGACTACTAGAGACGTTGGTTATGTCATTATTATCCAAGCATGTGCATTATTCCAGAGGAAGATTCACACAGGATTCGTTTTTCCAAACTGCCCCCTGTAATTATTTTTTTGACTCATGATGGAAGCCTGTAGGTTTTTATTGTAGGCGTGACGATATTTAATTAATTTCAACTTCCTGTCTAGATGATAGTACACAACACTGAAAACTCATGCTGCTAAATGTAGGCTATAGGTCCCCCCCATAATATTTAAACCGATGAACCGTGATCCTCAGTGGCGACCAGTCATTCAGGGCAGGAGGGGCAGAGCCCCACCTGTTTAGCATGTTATTTTTGCATTAATAGGTGTCACATATCAGTTTTCAAACAATGTTTTAAACACTGCAAAAAATACTAAATGTTCCCACAAGAAGGATCGCTGAGCCACCTTCCTGTTCAAGTGAGCACAGCACAACAACGATGAGTCCGAAAATGTATTGTATGCTGCTGCATAAATTATTTAATATGCCAGGGAGATATATACTGTCGCTAGGAAAGTAACACTACATTTATGTTGTGTAGTAAGCTGTTAGTAGCCCATGTGCCTCACCCTAACAATTTGGTCCCTTACCCCCTCATAATTCCGCCTACTGTTCTGACTTGGTGGTGCACACGTAGCATATAGCCTGTTTTAAAGAAATGTAATCATTGAATATTGTAAGAGCTTTCATTGTCTGCTTATATGCCCCCTTTATTTATCCTATGGTTCTGAATCAGTGTACAGGGAGAATACTATGAAAACGGCCCATGTTATGAATTCTGTCGCTGTACATTTCAAGAGTGCTGAACAAATAATTATATTGCCTACATCCGTCTTAGCTCACTCATTATCATTGGATTGCCTCTTATCTGCTTGTTGTCCCTTTATGCCATAGTTTGTACATCTCAATTGTCAGTAGAAACCACATTTATCTAAGCAAGTCAAACACAGACACTGTAAAGTCCATGTGCCCACTGCACTGAAGATAGGAAACACTGTCACCACTGATAAATCCACCATAATTGAAAATTTCAATAAGCATTTTTCTACTGCTGGCCATGCTTTCCACCTGGCTACTCCTACCCCTGTCAACAGCACTGCACCCCCAACAGCAACTCGCCCAAGCCTTCCCCATTTCTCCTTCTCCCAAATCCATTCAGCTGATGTTCTGAAAGAGCTGCAAAATCTGGACCCCTACAAATCAGCCGGGCTAGACAATCTGGACCCTTTCTTTCTAAAATTATCTGCCGAAATTGTTGCCACCCCTATTACTAGCCTGTTCAACCTCTCTTTCGTGTCCTCTGAGATTCCCAAAGATTGGAAAGCAGCTGCGGTCATCCCCCTCTTCAAAGGGGGGGACACTCTTGACCCAAACTGCTACAGACCTATATCTATCCTACCATGCCTTTCTAAGGTCTTCGAAAGCCAAGTCAACAAACAGATTACCGACCATTTTGAATCTCACCATACCTTCTCTGCTATGCAATCTGGTTTCAGAGCTGGTCATGGGTGCACCTCAGCCACGCTCAAGGTCCTAAACGATATCTTAACCGCCATCGATAAGAAACATTACTGTGCAGCCGTATTCATTGATCTGGCCAAGGCTTTCGACTCTGTCAATCACCACATCCTCATCGGCAGACTCAACAGCCTTGGTTTCTCAAATGATTGCCTCGCCTGGTTCACCAACTACTTCTCTGATAGAGTTCAGTGTGTCAAATCTGAGGGTCTGTTGTCCGGACCTCTGGCAGTCTATATGGGGGTGCCACAGGGTTCAATTCTTGGACCGACTCTCTTTTCTGTATACATCAATGAGGTCGCTCTTGCTGCTGGTGAGTCTCTGATCCACCTCTACGCAGACGACACCATTCTGTATACTTCCGGCCCTTCTTTGGACACTGTGTTAACAACCCTCCAGGCAAGCTTCAATGCCATACAACTCTCCTTCCGTGGCCTCCAATTGCTCTTAAATACAAGTAAAACTAAATGCATGCTCTTCAACCGATCACTACCTGCACCTACCCGCCTGTCCAACATCACTACTCTGGACGGCTCTGACTTAGAATACGTGGACAACTACAAATACTTAGGTGTCTGGTTAGACTGTAAACTCTCCTTCCAGACCCATATCAAACATCTCCAATCCAAAGTTAAATCTAGAATTGGCTTCCTATTTCGCAACAAAGCATCCTTCACTCATGCTGCCAAACATACCCTTGTAAAACTGACCATCCTACCAATCCTCGACTTTGGCGATGTAATTTACAAAATAGCCTCCAATACCCTACTCAACAAATTGGATGCAGTCTATCACAGTGCAATCCGTTTTGTCACCAAAGCCCCATATACTACCCACCATTGCGACCTGTACGCTCTCGTTGGCTGGCCCTCGCTTCATACTCGTCGCCAAACCCACTGGCTCCATGTCATCTACAAGACCCTGCTAGGTAAAGTCCCCCCTTATCTCAGCTCGCTGGTCACCATAGCATCTCCCACCTGTAGCACACGCTCCAGCAGGTATATCTCTCTAGTCACCCCCAAAACCAATTCTTTCTTTGGCCGTCTCTCTTTCCAGTTCTCTGCTGCCAATGACTGGAATGAACTACAAAAATCTCTGAAACTGGAAACACTTATCTCCCTCACTAGCTTTAAGCACCAACTGTCAGAGCAGCTCACAGATTACTGCACCTGTACATAGCCCACCTATAATTTAGCCCTATCAACTACCTCTTTCCCAACTGTATTTAATTTATTTATTTATTTTGCTCCTTTGCACCCCATTATTTTTATTTCTACTTTGCACATTCTTCCATTGCAAAACTACAATTCCAGTGTTTTACTTGCTATATTGTATTTACCTTGCCACCAAGGCCTTTTTTTGCCTTTACCTCCCTTCTCACCTCATTTGCTCACATTGTATATAGACTTGTTTATACTTTATTATTGACTGTATGTTTGTTTTACTCCATGTGTAACTCTGTGTTGTTGTATCTGTCAAACTGCTTTGCTTTATCTTGGCCAGGTCGCAATTGTAAATGAGAACTTGTTCTCAACTTGCCTACCTGGTTAAATAAAGGTAAAATAAAAAAATAAATATCAGCTATGGTTTTTTTTAAAGGCAGTAAATGAGGCTGAATGAACTGTTTCGCTGCCAGACAAGGCTCCACTGACAGCCAGGTGTAGCAGTGGTAAGAATTCACTCCATGGGTGTAACGATCGTCATAGGTGAAGAAGGAGAGGACCAAGATGCAGCGTGGTGGTACGTGTTCATGATCTTTTAATGACACTGAACACTAGAACAAAAATAACAAAACTAAACAGTCCTGTCTGGGACATAGACAGAAAACAACTACCCACCAATCATAGTGGGAACACAGGCTACCTAAATATGGTTCTCAATCAGAGACAACAATTGACAGCTGCCTCTGATTGGGAACCACACCAGGCCAAAAGCAGAAATACAAAACATAGAACAAAAACATAGAATGCCCACCCCAACTCACGCCCTGAACAAACTAAAACAGAGACATAAAAAAGGAACTAAGGTCAGGACGTGACAATGGGGCTGAAAAGAAAGCTCTGGTGTTGGGACTGTGTGTGGGAACTGTTTGTCACCCTTATATTGCAATTAATGTATTATTTAGTATTGTGTTGTGGAGTGGCTTTGCTGGCATGCTTCAACAACAACAAAAGGTTGAGTTTTCCCCCCCAAGATTTACATGCTAAAATCACCACTGGTGAGCATAATCATTATTTTAGTGATCCATCAATGGTAGATGTCCTTCCTGATAACATTGTCCCACATCCTGCTGATTTCAGCTGCTGAATCGTATTTTCACTTGACTGTGTTTATGGATGAGAAAGGGAACTTGACATTTCCAAAAAGTTTAGCGGGGATGATGTCTCTCCAGGAACAGGGTTGGAGTGAAAACCTACAGAAGGGATGCTGCTTTGTGATCTATTGCCTCGGACAGGGCTCTCTAACCCTGTTCCTGGAGAGACACCCGTCTGTAGGTTTTCACTCTAACCCTGTTCCTGGAGAGACACCCTTCTGTAGGTTTTCACTCCAACCCTGTTCCTGGAGAGATACCCTCCTGTAGGTTTTCACTCCAACCCTGTTCCTGGAGAGAGACCCTCCTGTAGGTTAACTCCAACCCTGTTCCTGGAGAGAGACCCTTCTGTAGGTTTTAACTCCAACCCTGTTCCTGGAGTGATACCCTCCTGTAGGTTTTCACTCCAACCCTGATCTAGCTCATCTGATTAAATAATTAGCCAGTTGATCAACTGAATCAGGTTAGTTACAACTGGGGTTGGTGCAGAAACATACAGGAAGGTAGGTAGCTCTCCAGGAACAGGGTTGGAGAGCCCTGACCTAGGACATCAAAAGCCAGCCAGGGTTTCATTAAATAAGCTAAATAGGCAATACTTTTTCTTAAATAGGCAATACTTTGTTTTCAAATTTAAGTCTTAAAGCCATTTAAGCCCTGTTGTATTCTGCGCATGTGACTAATGACATTTGATTTGCCACAACAATTTTAGCCTTTTTGGTTTCTTTCTTGGACTTCACTGTTGTCCACTCATCGTTGTCAATAAAACTGTATTCGATTTACTTTTTTCATCTTCAAAAACAACACATCGGCTTCCGCCATCTTAACGCCGTGCCTCAAAGAGCACCTTCTCCTCCTTTCTAATGCATCTCTGGCGTAGCTGCGCGCCAAGCATCTTGGGAAGTGATGTTTTACAGAATTATGCCTTCTGATTGGTTTAAACTAAACCGACGACCTTTGACTCAACACGTGGTTTAAAAACTTGCAGGCTGGCCCGCGGAAATCTGTCAAAGGTCTTTCAAGCTGCGCGCACTTTGTAGACGTTTCTAACTTGACTCAGTGTAGTAGTTAATATTTGTCATTTAAAAAAAATATATATATATATAATTGTGTCTTCTACAAACGTGCGCGATAACGGGTGGTTAAAAACAGCAGCCAGGCAAGTCCCTGCTTTTCGTGGTATATTTCTTCATTAGCTAGCTAACGATAGCGCGTGTTTGATTCTGTGTAATATTTCCTCGTTCAAAACATCTGGGAACTCGGAAAAATACGAGGTCAAATCATTACGTCAGTGATCTTCAGGTTCGGAGCTCTAGAAAGAGGCCCGAGATTCCGAGTTGGATGACCGTTCAAAATGACTTTTCTCTGTCGGAGCTTGTTTTCCCAGTTGTCTGGAATGCACGGAAGTTGGAGATTTTCAAGTTCCCATTTCCGAGTTTCCAGTTGTTTTGACCTCGGCATCATAAGAGCTCCGATCTCCATATGAGTGTTGTAGGTAGTAGTGATGATGATCAGCATGACAGTGTGTTGGAAGTGGTGTGGTGATGAACGTGTGTTTCTGTGCAGTATGAGTATATTGGAGGTGAGGTTTGTGGGTGACGGAGATGCACTGGAACACATGGTGGACAAACAACAAGGTAAGAATCAGACTCACACACACCATCACAAAGACCCACACACACCATCACAAAGACCCACACACACCATCACAAAGACCCACACACACACAATCACAAAGACACCCACACACACACACCATCACAAAGACACACACTACTGCTGACTAATTTGTTGGTTTTGCTGTGTGTGTAGATGTGCAGGGCAGCAGTGTGCAGAGGCTGGTGACTCTGAGGAGTGAAGCAGAGAGGAGCGGTAGAGAGGATGAGGCAGGCCTTAGTGAGCTGCACTATGTCCAGGTCCTCGGAACAGACGGTGTGTGTCGGTCGGACATGACGAACAGCCCTACTGACTGTGCATATGTGTCCTGCCTGGCTGTGTGTGTTGTCCTGCCTGGCTGTGTGTGTTGTCCTGCCTGGCTGTGTGTGTGTGTCCTGCCTGGCTGTGTGTGTGTGTCCTGCCTGGCTGTGTGTGTGTCCTGCCTGGCTGTGTGTGTGTGTGTCCTGCCTGGCTGTGTGTGTGTGTCCTGCCTGGCTGTGTGTGTGTGTCCTGCCTGGCTGTGTGTGTGTGTCCTGCCTGGCTGTGTGTGTGTGTCCTGCCTGGCTGTGTGTGTGTGTCCTGCCTGGCTGTGTGTGTGTGTCCTGCCTGGCTGTGTGTGTGTGTCCTGCCTGGCTGTGTGTGTGTGTCCTGCCTGGCTGTGTGTGTGTGTCCTGCCTGGCTGTGTGTGTGTGTCCTGCCTGGCTGTGTGTGTGTGTCCTGCCTGGCTGTGTGTGTGTGTCCTGCCTGGCTGTGTCCTGTCTGTCTGTGTCCTGTCTGACTGTGTGGGGAGTCTCTGACTGTGTGGGGAGTCTCTGACTGTGTGTGGGGAGTCTCTGACTGTGTGTGGGGAGTCTCTGACTGTGTGTGGGGAGTCTCTGACTGTGTCCTGTCTGACTGTGTCCTGTCTGAAGAGGGGGAGGAGTGTGTAACAGCAGCAGCAGGAGGAGGGGCATCAGTGTTCAGCTTTCAGACGGTCAAACGCTCCAACAGGATGGCCCAGATGGGTAAGTCTCTCCAAACCTTATCATATTGACAACATAGTTGAGTCACTGCTTTAACAGGAAATACATGACCTCAGAGATGGAAGCCTCTATGAGGTCAGATATCAGTACACTGGTAACAACCTACCCATTACCAAACTCTATGAGGTCAGATATCAGTACACTGGTAACAACCTACCCATTACCAAACTCTATGAGGTCAGATATCAGTACACTGGTAACAACCTACCCATTACCAAACTCTATGAGGTCAGATATCAGTACACTGGTAACAACCTACCCATTACCAAACTCTATGAGGTCAGATAAGCCTCACGCAGCACATTTTTTGTTCATCAAATTCAACACTCATAGTTATCTTATTTTCGTGGGCAGATTTTGGGCAGTGTGAAGCCGCTCGCTTCGCCTCTTCTTGTCTGGTCTCTCTGGCTCGTAGAGTAATCACTCTCTGTGTGTGTGTGTGTGTGTGTAGCGTCTGAGCTGGCTCGGACCCCAACGAGGAGTGTGACCTTCAGAACAACACCTGACCCTTCTGGCCCCGCCCACAATGGCTGCAGTGAGTCCCTCTTTCATCCATCTCTTCCTTCCCGTTCTCTCATCCTCGTTCTCGTCCATCTCTTCCTTCCCGTTCTCTCATCCTCATCCATCTCTTCCTTCCCATTCTCTCATCCTCGTTCTCATCCATCTCTTCCTTCCCGTTCTCTCATCCTCGTCCATCTCTTCCTTACCGTTCTCTCATCCTCGTCCATCTCTTCCTTCCCGTTCTCTCATCCTCGTTCTCGTCCATCTCTTCCTTCCCGTTCTCTCATCCTCGTTCCTGTCCATCTATTCCTTCCTGTTCTCTCATCCTCGTTCCTGTCCATCTCTTCCTTCCCGTTCTCTCATCCTCGTTCTCGTCCATCTCTTCCTTCCCGTTCTCTCATCCTCGTTCTCATCCATCTCTTCCTTCCCGTTCTCTCATCCTCGTTCTCATCCATCTCTTCCTTCCCGTTCTCTCATCCTCGTTCTCATCCATCTCTTCCTTCCCGTTCTCTCGTCCTCGTTCATCTCTTCCTTCCCGTGCTCTCGTCCTCGTTCATCTCTTCCTTCCCGTTCTCTCGTCCTTGTTCATCTCTTCCTTCCCGTTCTCTCGTCCTCGTCCATCTCTTCCTTCCCGTTCTCTCGTCCTCGTCCATCTCTTCCTTCCCGTTCTCTCGTCCTCGTCCATCTCTTCCTTCCCGTTCTCTCGTCCTCGTCCATCTCTTCCTTCCCGTTCTCTCATCCTCGTTCCTGTCCATCTCTTCCTTCCCGTTCTCTCATCCTCGTTCTCGTCCATCTCTTCCTTCCCGTTCTCTCATCCTCGTTCATCTCTTCCTTCCCGTTCTCTCATCCTCGTCCATCTCTTCCTTCCCGTTCTCTCATCCTCGTCCATCTCTTCCTTCCCGTTCTCTCATCCTCGTCCATCTCTTCCTTCCCGTTCTCTCATCCTCGTCCATCTCTTCCTTCCCGTTCTCTCATCCTCGTCCATCTCTTACTTCCCGTTCTCTCATCCTCGTTCCTGTCCATCTATTCCTTCCCGTTCTCTCATCCATCTCTTCCTTCCCGTTCTCTCATCCTCGTTCCTGTCCATCTCTTCCTTCCCGTTCTCTCATCCTCGCCCATCTCTTCCTTCCCATTCTCTCATCCTCGCCCATCTCTATATCTCTGGATGTGACCAACACAATTTAATTTGATATACAGTACTAGTCAAAAGTTTGGACACACCTACTCATTCCAGGGTTTTCCTTTATTTTGTATTATTTTCTACATTGTAGACTAATGATGAAGACATCAAAACTATGAAATAACACATGGAATCATGTAGTAACCAAAAAAGTGTTAACAAATCAAAATATATTTTATATTTGAGATTCTTCAAAGTAGCCTTGATTGCAGCTTTGCACACTCTTGGCATTCTCTCAACCAGCTTCATGAGGAATGCTATTTCAACAGTCTTCAAGTAGTTCCCACATATGCTGAGCACTTGTTGGCTGCTTTTCCTTCACTGCGGTCCAACTCATCCCAAACCATCTCAATTGGGTTGAGGTCAGGTGATTGTGGAGGCCAGGTCATCTGATGCAGCACTCATCACTCTCCTTCTTGGTCAAATAGTCCTTACACAGTCTGGAGGTCTGTTGGGTCACTGTCCTGTTGAAAAACAAATGATGGTTCCACTAAGCGCAAACTAGATGGGATGGTGTATCGCTGCAGAATGCTGTGGTAGTCATGGTTAAGTGTGCCTTGAATTCTAAATAAATCACTGACTGTGTCACCAGCAAAGCACCCGCTCACCATCACACCACCTCCTCCATGCTTCACGGTGGGAACCACAGATGTGAAGATCATCCATTCACCTACTCTGCGTCTCACAAAGACAGCGGTAGGAACCAAAAATCAGCAATTTCACCATGAAGGCCTGATTCACGTAGTCTCCTTTGAACAGTTGATGTTGAGATGTGTCTGTTACTTGAACTCTGTGAAGCATTTATTTGGGCTGCAATTTCTGAGGTTGGTAACGCTGATGAACGTGTCCTCTGCAGCAGAGGTAACGCTGGGTCTTCCTTTCCTGTGGCGGTCCTCATGAGAGCCAGTTTCATCATAGTGCTTGATGGTTTTTGCGACTGCACTTGAAGAAACCTTCAAAGTTCTGGACTTTTTCCAGATTGATTGACCTTCACGTCGTAAAGTAATGATGGACTGTCATTTCTCTTTGTTTATTTGAGCTGTTCTTGCCATGAGAGGGACTTGCTGGCAAGGACCAAAAGGCTCCTTAAAACTTCTTCAATTGGGTTGAGGTCTGGTGAGGTCTGGTGATTGTGGAGGCCAGGTCATCTGATGCAGCACTCATCACTCTCCTTCTTGGTCAAATAGTCCTTAGACAGCCTGGAGGTGTGTTGGGTCATAGTCCTGTTGAAAAACAAATGATAGACCCACTAAGCCCAAACTAGATGGGATGGCGTATCGCTGCTGAATGCTGTGGTAGCCATACTGGGTCTTATGGCTGCAATCCCGTTAACGGGATGATATGACAACAGCCAGTGAAAGTGCAGGGCGCCAAATTCAAAACAGAACTCTTCTAATTAAAATTCCTCAAACATACATGTATCTTATACCGTTTTAAAGGTAATCTTGTTGTTAATCCCACCACAGTGTCCGATTTCAAATAGGCTTTACAGCGAAAGCACCACAAACGATTATGTTAGGTCACCACCATGCCACAGAAAAACACAGCCATTTTTCCAGCCAAAGAGAGGAGTCACAAAAAGCACAAATAGAGAGAAAATGAATCGCTAACGTTTGATGATCTTCATCAGATGACACTCATAGGACTTCATGTTACACAATACATGTATGTTTTGTTTGATAAAGTTAATATTTATATAAAAACATCTCAGTATACATTGGCGAGTTGCGTTCACTAGTTCCAAAAACATCCGATGATATTGCAGAGAGCCACATCATTTTACAGAAATACTCATTATAAATGTCGATGAAAATACAATTGTTAGACATGGAAAAGTAGATATACCTCTCCTTAATGCAACCGCTGTGTCAGATTAAAAAAAAGCTTACCGGAAAAAGAAAACCATGCAATAATCTGAGACTAATAATCGTAAAACAGCGCTCAGAAAACAAATACAATTATCCGCCATGTTGGAGTCAACAGAAATCAGAAATCACATTAAATATTCCCTTTGATGATCTTCATCAGAATGCACTCCCAGGAATCCTAGTTCCACAACAAATGTTTGATTTGTTCGATAATGTCCATTATTTATGTCCAAGTAGCTACTTTTGTTAGGGCGTTAGGTACACAAATCCAAACGCTCGTGCAGGTTTACGTCGGACAAAAACGTAGTTATATTACAGGTCGTAGAAACATTTTCAAACTAAGTATAGAATCAATCTTTAGGATGTTTTTATCATAAATCTTCAATAATGTTCCTTTGTCTGTAGAGAAGCAATGGAACGCAGGTCGCTATCATGTGAATTGCGCATGACCAGGACCTGGCTCTCTGCCAGACACCTGACTCATTCAGCTCTCATTCAGCCCCACATCACAGTAGAAGCCTCATTCAAGTTTCTAAAGACGGTTGACATCTAGTGTATTCAATAGGGGCTGGGTTGAAAATCGACCAACATCAGATTTCCCACTTCCTGTTTGGATTTCTTCTCAGATTTTTGCCTGCCATATGAGTTCTGTTATACTCACAGACATCATTCAAACAGTTTTAGAAATTTCAGAGTGTTTTCTATCCAATACTAATAATAATATGCATATATTAGCAACTGGGACTAAGGAGCAGGCCGTTTATTCTGGGCACCTTTCATCCAAGCTACTCAATACTGCCCCTGCAGCCATAAGAAGTTGTGTTCCTTGAATTCTGAATTAAACTAGACCGTGTCACTAGCAAAGCACCATCACACCTCCTACTCCATGCTTCATGGTGGGAACCACACATACGGAGACCATCCATTCACCTACTCTGCGTCTCACAAAGACACAGCGGTTGGAACCAGAAATCTCCAATTTGGACTCATCAGACCAAAGGACAGATTTCCACCGGTCTAATTAGTCCATTGCTCGTCCCAAGAAAGTCTCTTCTTATTATTTGTGTCCTGTAGTAGTGGTTTCTTTGCAGCAATTCAACCATGAAGGCCTGATTCACGCAGTCTCCTCTAAACAGTTGATGCTGAGATGTGTCTGTTACTTGAACTCTGAAGAATTTATTTGGGCTGTAATTTCTGAACTTATCCTCTGCAGCAGAGGTAACTCTGGGTCTTTCCTGTGGTGGTCCTCATGAGAGCCAGTTTTATCATAGCGCTTGGTGGTTTTTGCGACTGCACTTGGAGAAACTTTCCTTCTTGACTGACTTATGAACTGTCGTTTTTCTTTGCTTATTTGAGCTGTTCTTGCCATAATATTGTCCCTGTTTGGTAAAATACCATCTTCTATATACCACCCCTTCCTTGTCACAACACAACTGATTGGCTCAAACACATTAAGAAGGAAAGAAATTCCACAAATAAACTTGTAACAAGGCACACCTTTAATTGAAATGCATTCCAGGTGACTACCTCATGAAGCTGGTTGAGAGAATGGCAAGAGTGTGCAAAGTTGTCAAAGGCAAAGGGTGTCTACTTTGAAGAACCTCAAATATCTTATTTATACAATATTTTGATTTAACTCTTTGTTGTTGTTGCTTACTACATGATTCCATATGTGTTATTTCATAGTTTTGATGTCTTCACTATTATTCTACAATGTAGAAAAGAAATGCTTGAATGAGTAGGTGTGATAACTAATGTGTGATCAGGTGGATGCTGTCCATTTTCTCTGTGTTCTCCCCATCTCTAGATGTGAGTGAGAACAGGACTCCTCAGAAGGTGAGTATTGGAGAGAACAGATGTAGCCAGTTGTCACCTGACCTTTCATAGACTATATTGGTGCCCAGTGCTGAGGTGTGACCTGTGTTACTTCCTGTTTCCTCTCAGGGCAGGAAGGTGCAGTTTGTTTCCACAACGCCCCACAGACTGAGGAAGAGACTCTCAGGTGGGAAACAAACAATCGGCTACTGACGTTGTAACTAAATGTTTGGGACATTCAATAAACTCTTTTAACCGTGACTACACAGAACAAAAATATAAACACAACATATAAAGTGTTGGTCCCATGTTTCATGAGCTGAAATAAAAGATCCCAGAAATTTTCCAAACCTTATTACTCTCACATTTTGTGCACAAATTTGTTTACATCCCTGTTAGTTAGCATTTCTCCTTTGCCAAGATAATCCATCTACCTCACAGGTTTGGCATATCAAGAAGCTGATTAAACACGATCATTACACAGGTGCACCTTGTGCTGGGGACAGTAAAACAACGTCCCATAAAACAATGCCGCAGATGTCTCAAGTTGAGGGAGCGTGCAATTGGCATGCTGACTGCAGAAATGTCCACCAGAGCTGTTGCCAGAGAATTTTATATAAATATCTCTACTATAAACCGCCTCCATCATCGTTTTAGAGAATTTGGCAGTACATCCAACCGGCCACACAACCGTATGTTTACTGATGTCAACACTGTGAACAGAGTGCCCCACTATGGGATTATAGTATGGGCAGGCATAAGCTACGGACAACTAACACAACTGCATTTTATTGATGGCAATTTGAATGTTAGAGATACTGTGATGAGATCCCATTGTCGTGCCATTCATCCGCCACCATCACCTCATGTTTCAGCATGATAATGTACAGCCCCATGTCACAAGGATCTGTACACAATTCCTGGAAGCTGTAAATGTCCTAGTTCTTCCATGGTCTGCATACTCACCAGACATGTCACATATTGAGCATGTTTGGGATGCTCTGGATCAACGTGTACGACAGCGTGTTCCAGTTCCCGCCAATATCCAGCAACTTCGCTCAGCCATTGAAGAGGAATGGGACAACATTCCACAGGCCACAATCAACAGCCTGATCAACTCTATGTGAAGGAGATGTCGTGCTGCATTAGGAAAATGGTCACACCAGATACTGACTGGTTCTGATCCACACCCTACCTCTTTATTAAGGTATCTGTGACCAACAGATGCAGATCTGTATTCCCAGTCATGTGAAATCCATAGATTAGGGCCTCATGAATTTAAATTGACTTTCCTCATATGAACTGTAGCTCTCTGAAATTGTTGCATGTTGCGTTTCTGTCTTTGTTTAGTGTATTAAACTAAGGTCTGTCTGTCTGTTAGCTCCCAGCCTGAGGTCCGACAGCGACAGCGAGCTCTCTCCCTCTGACTCTGGAGAGGAGGAGGATGATGAAGATGATAAGGGGAAGAGAGAGGAGGACAGAGTGAATCAGTCCAGCACACCCAGTAAGCCTTCAGCCACAGCTCTCTATAAGACACCTGCTAAGAAGAGCAAGACTGCCCCAGAACCACCCTGCCAGGTTAGTCACCCAGATCCACCCTGCCAGGTTAATCACCCAGATCCACCCTGCCAGGTTAGTCACCCACAACCACCCTGCCAGGTTAGTCACCCAGATCCACCCTGCCAGGTTAATCACCCAGATCCACCCTGCCAGGTTAGTCACCCAGATCCACCCTGCCAGGTTAATCACCCAGATCCACCCTGCCAGGTTAGTCACCCACAACCACCCTGCCAGGTTAGTCACCCAGAACCACCCTGCCAGGTTAGTCACCCAGATCCACCCTGCCAGGTTAGTCACCCAGATCCACCCTGCCAGGTTGCTCAGCCAGAACCACCCTGCCGGGTTGCTCAGCCAGAACCACCCTGCCGGGTTGCTCAGCCAGAACCACCCTGCCGGGTTGCTCAGCCAGAACCACCCTGCCGGGTTAGTCACCCAGAACCACCCTGCCGGGTTAGTCACCCAGATCCACCCAGCTGGGTTAGTCACCCAGATCCACCCTGCCGGGTTAGTCACCCAGATCCACCCAGCCAGGTTAGTCACCCAGATCCACCCAGCCGGGTTAGTCACCCAGATCCACCCAGCCAGGTTAGTCACCCAGATCCACCCAGCCAGGTTAGTCACCCAGATCCACCCAGCCGGGTTAGTCACCCAGATCCACCCAGCCGGGTTAGTCACCCAGATCCACCCAGCCAGGTTAGTCACCCAGATCCACCCAGCCAGGTTAGTCACCCAGATCCACCCTGCCGGGTTAGTCACCCAGAACCACCCTGCCGGGTTAGTCACCCAGATCCACCCAGCCGGGTTAGTCACCCAGATCCACCCTGCCGGGTTAGTCACCCAGATCCACCCAGCCAGGTTAGTCAGTCAGCAAGATTTGTTTTTATTATGGATCCCCATTAGTTCCTGCCAAGGCAGCAGCTACTCTTCCTGGGGTTTATTATGGATCCCCATTAGTTCCTGCCAAGGCAGCAGCTACTCTTCCTGGGGTTTATTATGGATCCCCATTAGTTCCTGTCAAGGCAGCAGCTACTCTTCCTGGGGTTTATTATGGATCCCCATTAGTTCCTGCCAAGGCAGCAGCTACTCTTCCTGGGGTTTATTATGGATCCCCATTAGTTCCTGCCAAGGCAGCAGCTACTCTTCCTGGGGTTTATTATGGATCCCCATTAGTTCCTGCCAAGGCAGCAGCTACTCTTCCTGGGGTCCAAAGACATTAAGGCACTTACAGTGCATTCGGAAAGGATTCAGACCCCTTGACTTTTTCCACATTAAGTTACAACCTTGTTCTAAAATTGATTCAATTGTTTTTTTCCCTCATAAATCTACACACAAACAATAATATCACATTCATATACATATTCAGACCCTTTACTCAGTACTTTGTTGAAGCACCTTTGGCAGTGATTACAGCCTCGAGTCTTCTTGGGTACGACGCTACAAGCTTGGCACACCTGTATTTGTGGAGTTTCCCTCTCTTCTCTGCAGATCCTCTCAAGCTCTGTCAGGTTTGATGGGGAGCTTCGCTGCACAGCTATTCTCAGGTCTCTCCAGAGATGTTCGATCGGGTTCAAGTCCAGGCTCTGGCTGGGCCACTCAAGGACATTCAGAGACTTGTCCCGCAACCACTCCTGCATTGTTTTGGCTGTGTGCTTAGGATCGTTGTCCTGTTGGAAGGGGAACCTTGACCCCAGTCTGAGCTCCTGAGCGCTCTAGAGCAGATTTTCATCAATGATCTCAAGGATCTCTCTCTACTTTCCTCCTCATCTTTCCCTCTATCCTGACTAGTCTCCCAGTCCCTGCCTCTGAAAAACATCCCCACAGCATGATGCTGCTTCACCATAGAGATGGTGCCAGGTTTCCTCCAGACGTGACACTTGGCATTCAGGCCAAAGAGTTCAATCTTGGTTTCATCAGACTAGAGAATCTTGTTCCTTCCAGATCATGGTCAGAGTCTTTTAGGTGCCTTTTGGCAAACTCCAAGTGGGCTGTCATGTGCCTTTTACTGAGGAGTGGCTTCTGTCTGGCCACTCTACCATAAAGGCCTGATTGGTGGAGGGCTGCAGAGATGGTTGTCCTTCTGGAAGGTTCTCCCATCTCCACAGAGGATCTTTAGAGCTCTGCCAGTGACCATCGGGTTCTTGGTCACCTCCTTGACCAAGGCCCTTCTCCCCTGATTGCTCAGTTTGGCCGGGCGGCCAGCTCCAGGAAGAGTCTTGGTGGTTCCAAACTTCTTCCATTTAAGAATGATGGAGGCCACCGGTGGACCCCAAGTTGTAGAAACATCTCAAGGATGATCCATGGAAACATGATGCACCTGAGCTCCATTTACAGTCTCACAGCAAAGGGTCTGAAATATGAGGTGATGGCGGCGGATGAATGGCACAACATTGGACCTCAGGATCTCATCACGGTATCTCTGTGCATTCAAATTGCCATTGATAAAATGCAATTGTGTTTGTCTGTAATTTATGCCTGGCCATACGTTGGGGCACTCTGTTCCCAACGTTGACATCAGCAAACTGCTCACTCACACGACGCCATGCACGTGTTCTGCGGTTGTGAGGTCGGTTGGACGTACTACCAAATTCTCGAAATTAACATTAAGTTCTCTGGCAACAGCTCTGTTGGATATTCCTGCAGTCAGCAAGTCTGTGGCATTGTGTTGTCTGACAAAACTGCACATTTTAGAGTGGCCTTTTATTGTCCCCAGCACAAGGTGCAGCTGTGTAATGATCATGCTGTTTAATCAGCTTCTTGATATGCCAGCCCTGTCAGGTGGCTGGATTATCTTGGCGAAGGAGAAACGCTCACTAACAGGGATGTAAACACGTGTGTGCCCAACATGTGAGGGAAATAAGCTGTTTGTGTTGGTGGAAAATTTCTACAATCTTTAATTTCAGTTCATGCAACATGAGACCAAAAATCTTTGTTCTGTGTAGTACTGGCTCTGTGTAGTACTGGCTCTGTGTAGTACTGGCTCTGTGTAGTACTGGCTCTGTGTAGTACTGGCTCTGTGTAGTACTGGCTCTGTGTAGTACTGGCTCTGTGTAGTACTGGCTCTGTGTAGTACTGACTCTGTGTAGTACCGTGTGCCTCAGTCTGTTCTGGACATGGGGACCGTGAAGAGACCTCTGGTGGCATGTCTTGGTATGACTTAGTTCTTTCTGTTTTAGGCCAGTCTGGTCGAGGAATACTTTGAGGCTCACGGCAGTTCTAAATTCCTGACATCAGACCGGACCCTGCAGCGCCTACACACACCTAAACTAGACCGGGTGAGTACACACACACACACACACCTAAACTAGACCGGGTGAGTACACACACACACACACCTAAACTAGACCGGGTGAGTACACACACCTAAACTAGACCGGGTGAGTACACACACACACACACACACACCTAAACTAGACCGGTTGAGTACACACACCTAAACTAGACCGGTTGAGTACACACACCTAAACTAGACCGGGTGAGTACACACACACACCTAAACTAGACCGGGTGAGTACACACACCTAAACTAGACCGGGTGAGTACACTCCTAGGAGATGTATGGAAGTAAACCACGTGATTCATGTTTGTTGTGTGTAGGAGACATTGTTCCGTCTGTTAGAAGGGAAACCGGCATGTTATTCTTCAGAGATTGAGAAGCTCCACTCCAGTCACCATGAACACTTCAACAAGTGGATGCTGCAGCTACAGTAAGGACCTCTCTCACTATGCAGGACCTCTCACTATACGGGACCTCTCACTATGCAGGACCTCTCTCACTATGCAGGACCTCTCACTATACGGGACCTCTCACTATACGGGACCTCTCTCACTATACGGGACCTCTCTCACTATACGGGACCTCTCACTATGCAGGACCTCTCTCACTATGCAGGACCTCTCTCACTATGCAGGACCTCTCACTATGCAGGACCTCTCACTATGCAGGACCTCTCACTATGCAGGACCTCTCACTATGCAGGACCTCTCACTATACCTCTCACTATGCAGGACCTCTCACTATGCAGGACCTCTCACTATGCAGGACCTCTCACTATGCAGGACCTCTCACTATGCGGGACCTCTCACTATGCGGGACCTCTCACTATGCGGGACCTCTCACTATGCGGGACCTCTCACTATGCGGGACCTCTCACTATGCGGGACCTCTCACTATGCGGGACCTCTCACTATGCGGGACCTCTCACTATGCGGGACCTCTCACTATACAGGACCTCTCACTATGCGGGACCTCTCACTATACAGGACCTCTCTCACTAGTGAGGTTACTAGACCGTATCATAACCCCTCTCTACGAGTGGAGGTCACAGTAAGGTTACTAGACCGTATCATAACCCCTCTCTACGAGTGGAGGTCAGTGAGTTACTAGACCGTATCATAACCCCTCTCTACGAGTGGAGGTCAGTGAGGTTACTAGACCGTATCATAACCCCTCTCTGAGTGGAGGTTACTAGACCGTATCATAACCCCTCTGAGTGGAGGTCACAGTGAGGTCACTAGACCGTATCATGACCCCTCTCTACGGAGTGGAGGTCACAGTGAGGTTACTAGACCGTATCATAACCCCTCTCTACGAGTGGAGGTCACAGTGAGGTCACTAGACCGTATCATAACCCCTCTCTACGAGTGGAGGTCAGTGAGGTTACTAGACCGTATCATAACCCCTCTGAGTGGAGGTCACAGTGAGGTCACTAGACCGTATCATAACCCCTCTGAGTGGAGGTCACAGTGAGGTCACTAGACCGTATCATAAACCCTCTCTACAAGTGGAGGTCACAGTGAGGTCACTAGACCGTATCATAACCCCTCTCTACGAGTGGAGGTCACAGTGAGGTTACTAGACTGTATCATAACCCCTCTCTGAGTGGAGATCACAGTGAGGTCACTAGACCGTATCATAACCCCTCTACGAGTGGAGGTCACAGTGAGGTCACTAGACCGTATCATAAACCCTCTCTACAAGTGGAGGTCACAGTGAGGTCACTAGACCGTATCATAACCCCTCTACGAGTGGAGGTCACAGTGAGGTCACTAGACCGTATCATAACCCCTCTACGAGTGGAGGTCACAGTGAGGTCACTAGACCGTATCATAACCCCTCTACGAATGGAGTTCTAAATGTGTGTGTGTGTGTGTAGGCTGGGTTACAGTGTGTTGCTGTACGGACTGGGCAGTAAGAAGGCCTTACTCGAGGAGTTCCGAGTGTCTCTGCTCTGTCAGGAGATACACCTGGTTGTCAACGGATTCTTCCCTTCCATCTCTCTCAAATCAGTCAGTATAACACACACCTGTACACACACACACACACACTCACCTGTACACGCACACTCACCTGTAACACACACACCTGTACACACACACCTGTACACAACCCTCTGATGTTCTCCTCCTGTCCTGTAGATCCTGACTGCTCTGTCTGCAGAGATTCTAGAACACCAAGGAACGTTCCGGAACCCTGCTGACCAACTACAGTACATCACCACCACCCTCAGAGAACGTGGGTAGACCTTGACCCCTAGCATACAGGGACCAGTGTGGCCTTGACCCGTAGCATTCAGTGACCTTGACCCGTAGCATTCAGTGACCTTGACCTGTAGCATTCAGTGACCAGTGTGACCTTGACCCGTAGCATACAGTGACCTTGACCCGTAGCATTCAGTGACCTTGACCCGTAGCATTCAGTGACCTTGACCCGTAGCATTCAGTGACCTTGACCCGTAGCATTCAGTGACCTTGACCCATAACATACACGGACCTGTGTTTGTATCTTATCAGAGCCGGACCTCCATGTGTACCTGTTGATCCACAACATTGACGGTCCCATGCTCCGTGGAGGGAAGACCCAGAATGCACTGGGCCAACTGGCCTCACTACCCAACCTGCACCTTGTCGCCTCCATCGACCACATCAACGCACCGCTCGGTACGGCAGTTTGTCTATTCGTCCTGTATTACTTGGTCTTACCACAGATGTTTATGAAGGTGTGTGTCTCCCTGCAGTGTGGGACCAGTGTAAACTGAGTCAGTTTAACTGGTTGTGGTGGGAGTGCGTGTGTTTCCAGCGTTATGTGGAGGAGACGTCCTATGAGAACTCTCTACTAGTTCAACAGACTGGAGCCCTCGCCCTCTCCTCCCTGACACACGTCCTGCGCAGCCTTACGGCTAACGCCAGGTACGCACGCTACGGCTAACACCTTACAGCTAACGCCAGGTACACACGCTACGGCTAACACCTTACAGCTAACGCCAGGTACACACGCTACGGCTAACAGCTAACGCCAGGTACACACGCTACGGCTAACAGCTAACGCCAGGTACACACGCTACGGCTAACAGCTAACGCCAGGTACACACGCTACGGCTAACAGCTAACGCCAGGTACACACGCTACGGCTAACAGCTAACGCCAGGTACACACGCTACGGCTAACAGCTAACGCCAGGTACACACGCTACGGCTAACAGCTAACGCCAGGTACACACGCTACGGCTAACAGCTAACGCCAGGTACACACGCTACGGCTAACAGCTAACGCCAGGTACACACGCTACGGCTAACAGCTAACGCCAGGTACACACGCTACGGCTAACAGCTAACGCCAGGTACACACGCTACGGCTAACAGCTAACGCCAGGTACACACGCTACGGCTAACAGCTAACGCCAGGTACACACGCTACGGCTAACAGCTAACGCCAGGTACACACGCTACGGCTAACAGCTAACGCCAGGTACACACGCTACGGCTAACAGCTAACGCCAGGTACACACGCTACGGCTAACAGCTAACGCCAGGTACACACGCTACGGCTAACACCTTACAGGTAACACCAGGTACACACGCTACAGCTAACGCCAGGTACACACGCTACGGCTAACACCAGGTACACACTCTACGGCTAACACCTTACAGGTAACGCCAGGTACACACGCTACGGCTAACACCTTACAGGTAACGCCAGGTACACACGCTACGGCTAACACCTTACAGGTAACGCCAGGTACACACGCTACGGCTAACACCTTACAGGTAACGCCAGGTACACACGCTACGGCTAACACCTTACAGGTAACGCCAGGTACACACAGTACAGCTAACGCCAGGTACACACAGTACAGCTAACGCCAGGTACACACAGTACAGCTAACGCCAGGTACACACGCTACGGCTAACACCTTACAGGTAACGCCAGGTACACACGCTACGGCTAACACCTTACAGGTAACGCCAGGTACACACGCTACGGCTAACACCTTACAGGTAACGCCAGGTACACACAGTACAGCTAACGCCAGGTACACACAGTACAGCTAACGCCAGGTACACACAGTACAGCTAACGCCAGGTACACACGCTACGGCTAACACCTTACAGGTAACGCCAGGTACACACACTACAGCTAACGCCAGGTACACACACTACGGCTAACGCCTTACAGCTAACACCAGGTACACACGCTACGGCTAACACCTTATAGCTAACGGCAGGTACACACGCTACGGCTAACACCTTACAGCTAACGCCAGGTACACACCTGTTTGGATAAGGTTTGATTTGGTTGTGTAATGGTGGTGTGTGATTGGTCTACAGGGGCATCTTTAAACTGCTGGTGGAGTTTCAACTGGAGAACAAAGACAACCCTTCATACACAGGTACACACACACTACCCCTCCTACAACCCTTCACACACACACACACACACCCACTACCCCTCCTACACAGGTACACACACACTACCCCTCCTAAAACCCTTTCACAGTGATTGTTTTAAAGTGTATGTGTGTGTAGGCTTGTCATTCCAGGACTTCTACCAGCGTTGTCGGGAAGCCTTCCTGGTGAACTCTGACCTCACCCTGCGTACCCAGCTCACAGAGTTCAGAGACCACAAACTCATCCGCACACGCAAGGTACACTCACGCGCACACACACACACACACACACACACACACACACACAGCTTCAACCTGAAATTGACTAATTTTTCCAATGATCCCTCAGGGTGCTGATGGAGTGGAGTACCTGCTGGTTGCTGTGGAGACCAGCACGCTGACTGACTTCCTGGAGAAAGAAATAGAGTGAGGAGAGGAGCAGACATCATGTTCCGTCTTTCTCTCCAACCCAAGAGAACTGGGCCTCACTGGGTCAGACAACTGGGTGGTATTGATAACAGGTCTCATCGGAGTCGTTTTTCCTTTTAGATCATAATGATTACAGGGACGACCTGATCCTAGATCAGCTCTGAGACACTTTAAGAATACGGGCCGTGATCACATTGGTGTTAACTAATTACCAGAGGGCCCAGTGTGGGTTAAGAAACACTGCCTGTAGTTAGCGTCATCTGCTCTTTAGGCCAAAGTCAATTTCCACTATGTTGCTTTGACCTGGCCTTTTCAGTGCAGAGGATGTACACATTCCCTGTTCGTGTTTTTGATGACATTTGTTTAGTCTTATCTCTATGAAAATATGTAGCACTGTTGTCTGTATTGTCAACTCTTCACATTCAGTAAAAAAATAAATCTAAAAAATGTATTTCAGTATCTTTATTTACACAGCAGTTATCAAAAAGGCAGACTGAATACGTACTGGTTTTACAGCTTCAGACCAGAGAGTTTCTCAACCCAGAGGATCAACAGCGTGAGACTTCCAGGATCTCTCTGTGAAACGGACCCAACAGACCAGGTTTGGGGTTTCAGAAGTCAATGAGATTAGTGAAAAAAAATGTCCTTAGTTAACTTTTCTCGACATCGAAAAGGCACAATCTAGATGGGAGCCAATGTCTGAAGTAGCTGAACGTTGTTGCTCCAACCTCCATGACACGTTTTAATTTGCTGATCCAGTTTCTGGCTCTTGAACCCTGACCTGTTCACCAGATGTGCTGCCTTGTCCTGGACCTGCTGTTTCCCTGACCTGTTCACCAGATGTGCTGCCTTTTCCTGGACCTGCTGTTTCCCTGACCTGTTCACCAGATGTGCTGCCTTGTCCTGGACCTGCTGTTTTCGACCATCTCCTTCCTGCATCTGAATACTCGGCTATGAAAAGCCAACTGACAGTTGGTGCTGACCTGTTGCGTCCTCTGTGATTAATATTTGACCATCTTGGGGTGGCAGCGTAGCCTAGTGGTTAGAGCGTTGGACTAGTAACCGGAAGGTTGCAAGTTCAAATCCCCGAGCTGACAAGGTACAAATCTGTCGTTCTGCCCCTGAACAGGCAGTTAACCCACTGTTCCTAGGCCGTCATTGAAAATAAGAATTTGTTCTTCACTGACTTGCCTCGTTAAATAAAGGTATAATAATCTTGAGGCTTTAATGCACTCTTGTCTGGACACTTTCTAAAATGATCCGCCGCTAGTCTGTTCAACATCTCTTTCGTATCGTCTGAGATCCCTAAAGATTGGGAAGCTGCCGCGGTCATCCCTCTTCAAAGGGGGAGACACTCTAGACCCAAACTGTTACAGACCTATATCCATCCTGCCCTGCCTCTAGACCCAAACTGTTACAGACCTATATCCATTCTACCCTGCCTCTAGACCCAAACTGTTACAGACTTATATCTATCCTGCCCTGCCTTTCTAAAGTCTTCGAAAGCCAAGTTAATAAACATATCACTGACCATTTAGAATCCCACCGTACCTTCTCCGCTATGCAATCTGGTTTCAGAGCTGGTCATGGGTGCACCTCAGCCACGTTCAAGGTCCTAAACGATATCATAACCACCATCGATAAAAGACAGTTCTGTGCAGCCGTCTTCATCGATCTGGCCAAGGCTTTCGACTGTCAATCATGGCGGACCAACCAAGAACATGCAGACTGAATACCAAACAAATTAATCAACTATTTAAATTTAACTAGGCAAGTCCATTAAGAACAAATTCATATTTACGATGCTGGGCCAATTGTGCGCCGCCTTATGGGACTCCCAATCACAGCCGGTTGTGATACAGCCTGGAATCGAACCAGGGTGTCTGTAGTGATGCCTCTAGCACTGAAATTACAGTGCCTTAGACTGCTGTGCCACTTGGGAGCCCAAAACTAACATAACAAATTAGGGGAAAACCTACACGGAGGGTACAAAACATTAAGAACACCTTCCTAATATTGAGTTGCACTAACTTTTGTCCTCATGACACCTCCATTCATCAGGACATGGACTCCACAAGGATGCTGGTCCATGTCGACTCCAATGCTTCCATAGGGATGCTGGTCCATGTCGACTCCAACGCTTCCACAGGGATGCTGGTCCATGTCGACTCCAACGCTTCCACAGGGATGCTGGTCCATGTCGACTCCAATGCTTCCACAGGGATGCTGGTCCATGTCGACTCCAATGCTTCCACAGGGATGCTGGTCCATGTCGACTCCATTGCTTCCACAGGGATGCTGGTCCATGTCGACTCCAATGCTTCCACAGGGATGCTGGTCCATGTCGACTCCAATGCTTCCCCACAGTAGTGTCCAGTTGGCTGGATGTCCTTTGGGTGGAGGACCATTCTTGATACACACCGGAAACTGTTGAGCGTTAACCCAGCAGCATTGCAGTTCTTGACTCAAACTGGTGCGCCTAGAACTGGGAGGCTCGTGGTAATGGCTAGAGGGGAAAGGTATCAAACACATGGTTTCCATGCCGTTCCAGCCATTATGAGGCGTCCTCCAATCACCAGCCTCCTGTGGTTCAAAGGCACTTCTCCCTCAATGGCACACATACAATCATCTCAAGACTTAAATCCTTATTTAACCCGTCTCCTCCCCTTCATCTACACTGATTGAAGTGGATTTAACAAGTGACATCAATAAGGGATCATATCTTTCACCTGGTTAGTCTGTCATGGAAGGAGTAGGTGTTCCTAATGTTTTGTACAGTGTATATTTGCTATTACTAACAATGACCATCCAGTTTGGGAGAATAAAAAAGGTTTAAGGAAAGTGGTTCATTTATTAGTGTAAAACATGGTTTAGTGTCAGTGACGGCTGTATAGTACCGCCCCAATGCAGGACGGACAACAATAGAAACGATGACATCAGGAAGGACATTTCCCAACATCACATAATAAGTCATTTGAGCTTCAAGGTGATTAGTGATTCTGTCCAGCTTTGCTCAGGCTGATTCCCTCCAGGACTACACACCCACACATTACTACATTTCCCATGATGCTCCTTTGATCACCAGCCACGTGTGGGTGTCCACTTTCCCACCAGCCGACCTCCAGAGTGGACGTAGTACACAGAATGCATCATGGCTGTTGCACAAGCCTGGATGAACACACCTATATTAGACCTCTGACATGCAGTACAAGTAGTGTACAATGACAACTTAAAGATACTAACGTGGTAGGGGATGAGAGTGGGTAAGGGATGAGTACTAATGCAGTAGGGGGTGACTGAATAGGGGAGGAGTAAGCGATGAGTACTAATGCAGTAGGGGATGACTGAATAGGGGATGAGTCAGGGATGAGTACTCACATGGTAAGGTATAATAGTCAGTAGTGTACAATGACAACTTAAAGATACTAACGTGGTAGGGGATGAGAGTGGGTAAGGGATGAGTACTAATGCAGTAGGGGGTGACTGAATAGGGGAGGAGTCAGGGATGAGTACTCACATGGTAAGGTATAATAGTCAGTAGTGTTCCCAGGGGGTATCTGCTGTAGTCCAGTTGTCCTGAGAGAGGCTCCACTCTGCCATGCTCCTGGGTCATAGACAACAACCTGGAGGGGGACGGACAGACACAGGGAGGACAGGGGTCAGACTAGTGGTACTGCAGAAGTATAGGAGTAGTAGCAGTACAGTAGTGACATTGTAGTAGGTCAGGATGTCCCTCTATAACAGTAATATCAGTCGTAGTATTACCATAGTAGTACTGTAGTAGTACCTGAGGTCAGGATGTCCCTCTATAACAGTCGTAATATTACCATAGTAGTACTACCTGAGGTCAGGATGTCCCTCTAACAGTAATATCAGTCCTAGTATTACCATAGTAGTACTGTAGTAGTACCTGAGGTCAGGATGTCCCTCTATAACAGCGTATCCAGTGGGCAGTTTCCCAGCTCCATCGAGACTGAAATGTGATAATAATACAGTACTATGACAGTAGTAATAACAGTACTATGACAGTAGTAATAACAGTACTATGACAGTAGTAATAACAGTACTAGGGCAGTAGTAACAGTACTGACAGTAATAACAGTACTATGACAGTAATAATAACAGTACTGACAGTAGTAATAACAGTACTGACAGTAGTAATAACAGTACTATGGCAGTAGTAATAACAGTACTATGACAGTAATAACAGTACAGACAGTAGTAATAACAGTACTATGACAGTAACAATAACAGTACTGACAGTAATAATAACAGTACTATGACAGTAGTAATAACAGTACTGACAGTAGTAATAACAGTACTATGACAGTAACAGTACTGACAGTAGTAATAACAGTACTATGGCAGTAGTAATAACAGTACTATGGCAGTAGTAATAACAGTACTATGGCAGTAGTAATAACAGTACTATGACAGTAGTAATAGTACTATGACAGTAGTAATAACAGTACTATGGCAGTAGTAATAACAATACTGACAGTAACAGAAATAACAGTACTATGGCAGTAGTAATAACAGTACTATGACAGTAATAACAGTACTATGACAGTAGTAATAACAGTACTATGACAGTAGTAATAAGTGCTATGACAGTAGTAATAACAGTACTATGACAGTAGTAATAACAGTACTATGACAGGACAGTCGTAATAACAGTACTATGACAGTCGTAATAACAGTACTATGACAGTCGTAATAACAGTACTATGACAGTCGTAATAACAGTACTATGACAGTCGTAATAACAGTACTATGACAGTCGTAATAATTATTACAGTAGAAATAATAATAGTATGACAGTAGTAATATAAACTCAGCAGAAAAGAAATGTCCCTTTTTCAGGACCCTGTCTTTCAAAGATAATTTGTAAAAATCCCAAATTACTTCACACGTTGTAAAGGGTTTAAACACTGTTTTCCATGCTTGTTCAATGAACCATAAACAATTAATGAACATGCACCTGTGGAACGGTCGTTAAGACACTAACAGCTTACAGACGGTAGGCAATTAAGGTCACAGTTATGAAAACTTAGGACACTAAGAGGCCTTTCTACTGACTCTGAAAAACACCAAAAGAAAGATGCCCAGGGTCCCTGCTCATCTGCGTGAATGTGCCTTAGGCATGCTGCAAGGAGGCATGAGGACTGCAGATGTGGCCAGGACAATAAATTGCAATGTCCGTGGACCAGACAGGACTGGCAAAAAGTGCTCTTCACTGACAAGTCGCGGTTTTGTCTCACCAGGGATGATGGTCAGATTTCCATTCATCGTTGAAGGAATGAGTGTTACAGCGAGGCCTGTACTCTGGAGCGGGATTGATTTGGAGGTGGAGGGTCCGTCATGGTCTGGGACGGTGTGTCACAGCATCATCGGACTGAGCTTGTTGTCATTGAAGGCAATCTCAACGCTGTGCATTACAGGGAAGACATCCTCCTCCCTCATGTGGTACCCTTCCTGCAGGCTCATCCTGACATGACCCTCCAGCATGACAATGCCACCATACTGCACGTTCTGTGTGTGATTTCCTGCTAGACAGGAATGTCAGTGTTCTGCCATGGCCAGCGAAGAGCCCGGATCTCAATCCCATTGAGCATGCTGGATCGGAGAGTGAGGACTGGGGCCATATCCCCCTGAAATGTCCGGGAACTTGCAGGTGCCTTGGTAGAAGAGTGGGGTAACATCTCACAGCAAGAACGGGCAAATCTGGTGCAGTCCATGAGGAGCAGATGCACTGCAGTACTTAATGCAGCTGGTGGCCACACCAGATACTGACTGTTACTTTTGATATTCACCCCCTTTGTTCAGGGACACATTTTTCCATTTCTGTTAGTCACATGTCTGTGGAACTTGTTCAGTGTATTGTTGAATCTTGTTATGTTCATACAAATATTCACACATGATAAGTTTGGTGAAAATAAACAGTTGGTAATGAGAGGACGGTTCTTTTTTTGCTGAGTTTAATAATAACAACAGTACTATGACAATAGTATAATAATAATAACAGTACTATGACAGTAGTATAATAATAATAATAACAGTACTATGACAGTATAATAGTAATAACAGTACCATGACAGTAGTATAATAATAATAACAGTACTATAACAGTACTATGACAGTAGTATAATAATAATAACAGTACTATGACAGTAGTATAATAATAATAACAGTACTATAACAGTACTGACAGTAGTATAATAATAATAACAGCACTATGACAGTAGTATAATAATAATAATAACTACTATAACAGTACTGACAGTAGTATAATAATAATAACAATACTATGACAGTAGTATAATAATAATAACAGTACTATGACAGTAGTATAATAATAATAACAGTACTATGACAGTAGTATAATAATAATAACAGTACTATGACAGTAGTATAATAATAATAACAGTACTATGACAGTAGTATAATAATAAAAACAGTACTATGACAGTAGTATAATAGTAATAACAGTACTATGCCAGTAGTATAATAGTAATAACAGTACTATGACAGTAGTATAATAGTAATAACAGTACTATGACAGTAGTATAATAGTAATAACAGTACTATGACAGTAGTATAATAATAACAGTACTATGACAGTAGTATAGTAATAACAGTACTATGACAGTAGTATAATAATAATACAGTACTATGACAGTAGTATAATAATAATACAGTACTATGACAGTAGTATAATAATAATACAGTACTATGACTGTGGTATAATAATAATAACAGTACTATGACAGTAGTATAATAATAATAACAGTACTATGACAGTAGTATAATAATACAGTACTATGACAGTAGTATAATAGTAATAACAGTACTATGACAGTAGTATAATAGTAATAACAGTACTATGACAGTAGTATAATAATAATACAGTACTATGACAGTAGTATAATAATAATAATACAGTACTATGACTGTGGTATAATAATAATAATAATAATAACAGTACTATGACAGTAGTATAATAATAATAATAATAATAATAATAATAACAGTACTATGACAGTAGTATAATAATAACAGTACTATGACAGTAGTATAATAATAATACAGTACTATGACAGTAGTATAATAATAATAATAACAGTACTATGACAGTAGTATAATAATACAGTACTATGACAGTAGTATAATAATAATAATAACAGTACTATGACAGTAGTATAATAATACAGTACTATGACAGTAGTATAATAATAACAGTACTATGACAGTAGTATAATAATAACAGTACTATGACAGTAGTATAATAATAATAACAGTACTATGACAGTAGTATAATAATAATAATAATAACAGTACTATGACAGTAGTATAATAATAATAATACTATGACAGTAGTATAATAATAACAGTACTATGACAGTAGTATAATAATAACAGTACTATGACAGTAGTATAATAATAATAACAGTACTATGACAGTAGTATAATAATAATAACAGTACTATGACAGTAGTATAATAATAATAACAGTACTATGACAGTAGTATAATAATAATAACAGTACTATGACAGTAGTATAATAATAACAGTACTATGACAGTAGTATAATAATAATAATAATAATAACAGTACTATGACAGTAGTATAATAATAATAACAGTACTATGACAGTAGTATAATAATAATAATAATAACAGTACTATGACAGTAGTATAATAATAATAACAGTACTATGACAGTAGTATAATAATAATAACAGTACTATGACAGTAGTATAATAATAATAACAGTACTATGACAGTAGTATAATAATAACAGTACTATGACAGTAGTATAATAATAATAATAATAATAACAGTAGTATAATAATAATAACAGTACTATGACAGTAGTATAATAATAATAACAGTACTATGACAGTAGTATAATAATAATAACAGTACTATGACAGTAGTATAATAATAATAACAGTACTATGACAGTAGTATAATAATAATAACAGTACTATGACAGTAGTATAATAATAATAACAGTACTATGACAGTAGTATAATAATAACAGTACTATGACAGTAGTATAATAATAATAACAGTACTATGACAGTAGTATAATAATAATAATAACAGTACTATGACAGTAGTATAATAATAACAGTACTATGACAGTAGTATAATAATAACAGTACTATGACAGTAGTATAATAATAATACCAGTACTATGACAGTAGTATAATAATAATAACAGTACTATGACAATAGTATAATAATAATAATAATAATAATAATAACAGTACTATGACAGTAGTATAATAATAACAGTACTATGACAGTAGTATAATAATAATAACAGTACTATGACAGTAGTATAATAATAATAATAACAGTACTATGACAGTAGTATAATAATAACAGTACTATGACAGTAGTATAATAATAACAGTACTATGACAGTAGTATAATAATAGTAACAGTACTATGACAGTAGTATAATAATAATAATAACAGTACTATGACAGTAGTATAATAATAATAACAGTACTATGACAGTAGTATAATAATAATAATAACAGTACTATGACAGTAGTATACTAATAATAACAGTACTATGACAGTAGTATAATAATAGTAACAGTACTATGACAGTAGTATAATAATAATAACAGTACTATGACAGTAGTATAATAATAATAACAGTACTATGACAGTAGTATAATAATAATAACAGTACTATGACAGTAGTATAATAATAATAACAGTACTATGACAGTAGTATAGTAATAGTAACAGTACTATGACAGTGGTATAATAATACAGTACTATGACAGTAGTATAATAATAAGTACTATAACAGTACTATGACGGTAGTATAATAGTAATAACAGTACTATGGCAGTAGTATAATAGTAATAACAGTACTATGGCAGTAGTATAATAATAATAACAACAGTACTATGACAGTAGTATAATAATACAGTACTATGACAGTAGTATAATAGTAATAACAGTACTATGGCAGTAGTATAATAGTAATAACAGTACTATGGCAGTAGTATAATAGTAACAGTACTATGGCAGTAGTATAATAATAGCAGTACTATGACAGTAGTATAATAATAGCAGTACTATGACAGTAGTATAATAATAGCAGTACTATGACAGTAGTATAATAATAATAATAATAATAATAATAATAACAGTACTATGACAGTAGTATAATAGTAATAACGACAGCATTTAATACAGCTTCTGTACCTGAGAGCAGACCAGCCACAGTCGAGGAGCAGCTGGTTTCTGTGAGGAGAGTGACCTATAACCCTGCTCAGAACCCTGACAGCCACGTCCTCCAGACCGCACGAACCAATCACAGACTGCTGCACGTCTACAGAAAGCACAGCAGCCAATCAGAAAACAACACTGCTTTCTACTACAATAGATCTGTTGAGGTCACACACACACACCACACTGACCAAAGAAGACGTAGTTCCCAGGATGCACCTCGCTGAGCTTGGCCATGTCACTGATTGGCTGGCTGCAGGAGGGGGTGGAGCCTATACTGGACTTACAGCTGATTCCCACAGCCTTCAGTCTGGAGAGAGAGAGAGAGACTTGTGTGTCTTTGTGTATGTGTGTGTGTGTTTTTTTGGGGGGGATTTTACCTTTTTTTACTAGGCAAGTCAGTTAAGAACAAATTCTTATTTTCAATGACGGCCTAGGAACAGTGGGTTAACTGCCTGTTCAGGGGCAGAACGACAGATTTGTACCTTGTCAGCTCGGGGGTTTGAACCTTCCGGTTACTAGTCCAACGCTCTAACCACTAGGCTATGCTGCCGTGTGTGTGTGTGTGTGTGTGTGTGTGCGTGTTCTTACTTCTCCATGAACTGCAGTACGAGGGTGGTTGTTTCATGGGCAACAGCATGTATTTGCTCCGCCCCTCTGCAGCCATAGGTGTTCCCACAGTGGGCGTACACCCCCGTCAGCTCCACCCCCTCTGACTCAGAGATGGCCTGGGCCAATCTCAGTGCCTCTGGCTCCGAGTGCAGAACACCCGCTACAAAACAGAACCCCGGTGTGTTCAGTTCAACGTTTGCTACGTCGTGTTACAGTTTGTACTGAACGATGCGTTTCCCCAAAACGGTGCGCTTCGTTCTTCAACCCCCATTAAAATGTACATTTGCTCCCCATTGGTGGGTGTGACCTGATCGATATGTGTGTTCATCTGAAATAACAACACTCAACCATATGGTAACTGTCCTCTGGGCTACTATAATCCAACCATATGGTAACTGTCCTCTGAGCCACTATAATCCCACCATATGGTAACTGTCCTCTGGGCCACTATAATCCCACTATATGGTAACTGTCCTCTGGGCCACTATAATCCCACCATATGGTAACTGTCCTCTGAGCCACTATAATCCAACCATATGGTAACTGTCCTCTGAGCCACTATAATCCCACCATATGGTAACTGTCCTCTGGGCCACTATAATCCCACCATATGGTAACTGTCCTCTGGGCCACTATAATCCCACCATATGGTAACTGTCCTCTGGGCCACTATAATCCAACCATATGGTAACTGTCCTCTGAGCCACTATAATCCAACCATATGGTAACTGTCCTCTGGGCCACTATAATCCCACCATATGGTAACTGTCCTCTGGGCCACTATAATCCCACCATATGGTAACTGTCCTCTGGGCTACTATAATCCCACTATATGGTAACTGTCCTCTGGGCCACTATAATCCCACCATATGGTAACTGTCCTCTGGGCCACTATAATCCCACCATATGGTAACTGTCCTCTGGGCTACTATAATCCCACCATATGGTAACTGTCCTCTGGGCTACTATAATCCCACCATATGGTAACTGTCCTCTGGGCTACTATAATCCCACCATATGGTAACTGTCCTCTGGGCTACTATAATCCCACCATATGGTAACTGTCCTCTGGGCTACTATAATCCCACTATATGGTAACTGTCCTCTGGGCCACTATAATCCCACCATATGGTAACTGTCCTCTGGGCTACTATAATCCCACCATATGGTAACTGTCCTCTGGGGTACTATAATCCCACCATATGGTAACTGTCCTCTGGGCCACTATAATCCCACCATATGGTAACTGTCCTCTGGGCCACTATAATCCCACCATATGGTAACTGTCCTCTGGGCCACTATAATCCCACCATATGGTAACTGTACTCTGGGCCACTATAATCCCACCATATGGTAACTGTCCTCTGGGCCACTATAATCCCACTATATGGTAACTGTCCTCTGGGCCACTATAATCCCACTATATGGTAACTGTCCTCTGGGCCACTATAATCCCACCATATGGTAACTGTCCTCTGGGCCACTATAATCCCACCATATGGTAACTGTCCTCTGGGCCACTATAATCCCACCATATGGTAACTGTCCTCTGGGCTACTATAATCCAACCATATGGTAACTGTCCTCTGGGCTACTATAATCCCACTATATGGTAACTGTCCTCTGGGCCACTATAATCCCACCATATGGTAACTGTCCTCTGGGCCACTATAATCCAACCATATGGTAACTGTCCTCTGAGCCACTATAATCCCACCATATGGTAACTGTCCTCTGGGCTACTATAATCCCACCATATGGTAACTGTCCTCTGGGCCACTATAATCCCACCATATGGTAACTGTCCTCTGGGCCACTATAATCCCACCATATGGTAACTGTCCTCTGGGCCACTATAATCCCACCATATGGTAACTGTACTCTGGGCCACTATAATCCCACCATATGGTAACTGTCCTCTGGGCCACTATAATCCCACTATATGGTAACTGTCCTCTGGGCCACTATAATCCCACTATATGGTAACTGTCCTCTGGGCCACTATAATCCCACCATATGGTAACTGTCCTCTGGGCCACTATAATCCCACCATATGGTAACTGTCCTCTGGGCCACTATAATCCCACCATATGGTAACTGTCCTCTGGGCCACTATAATCCAACCATATGGTAACTGTCCTCTGGGCTACTATAATCCCACCATATGGTAACTGTCCTCTGGGCTACTATAATCCAACCATATGGAAACTGTCCTCTGGGCCACTATAATCCCACCATAAGAGTGTCTAAGACACTGCATCACAGTGTTAGCTGTGCCACTATGCCACTAGAGATTCTGGGTTCGAGTCCAGGCTCTGTTGCAACCGGCCGCGACCGGGAGACCCATGGGGCGGCGCACAATTGGCCCAGCATTGTCCGGGTTAGGGGAGGGTTTGGCCGGCAGGGATGTCGCACACTAATTCAAATGAAAGTTTATTTGTCACGTGCGCCGAATACAACAGGTGAAAAGCTTACTTACAGGCCCTTAACCAACAGTGCAAAACTAGCGACTTCTGTGGTGGGCCGGGTGCAGTGCACGCTGACACGGTCACCAGGTGTACGGCGTTTCCTCCAACACATTAGTGCGGCTGGCCTCCGGGTTAAGCGGGCATTGTGTCAAGATGCAGTGTGGCTTGGTTGGTGTTAAGGAGGACGCACAGCTCTCGACCTTCGCCTCTCCTGAGTTCGTACAGGAGTTGCAGAGATGAGACAAGACTACGACAAAATTGGATACCGTGAAATTGGGGAGAAAACAGGTATAAAATATATATATATATATTTTTATATCATAATCACAACGTTATTGAACTGGTGGTTCAGTAAGGTCCCGTTTTGTTGTACTGAACACAAACCAGAGCCACGTTCAGTGGCCAAAAGTTGTCGAACGTTGCGTATAGAAATTCCATGAATGGAGCTGATTGCTTATTCACCATGTCAGAGAGGCATCTGAACGTTTCAAAACGCTGCATCCTACTGAACGTTTCAAAACGCTGCATCCTACTGAACGCGCCCCTGGGTCAAGTACAAGAGTCAAATTCTCCCAATACTTTGAGGTGCACTTGATTTCAAACCAATGGAATAGTAAACACCAAGCCAAGTGCACCTCAAATACTTCAAGTATCTGACTTTCAAAATCAAATCAAACTTTATTTATATAGTATATTTCAAACATTAACATATTTGACACACTTTTGGCCCAGGTCTGAAGGAACAGAACAGCGAAGCATTCTAGAACACCATAATAGCATTCTAGAACATTCTAGAACCCCCTCTCACCTCTTCCGTTGTCACAGTCCAGTTTGAGCCAGACGTGCCACACCCGCCTGTCTGTCAGTGGTCTCTTCCTCAGCTGCTCCAGAGCATCTCTGTGGTCCAACAACACCTGGAACAGAGACAGACGCTCTGCCAGCACCGCACAGCGCTCAACCTTACACACCACACAGACACACACACCACACCGACACACACCACACCGACACACACACCACACAGACACACACACCACACAGACACACACACCACACAGACACACACACCACATAGACACACACCACACATAGACACACACCACACATAGACACACACCACACATAGACACACACCACACATAGACACACACACCACACAGACACACACACCACACATAGACACATCTCATTTTATTTGTCATACACGTGTTTAGCAGATGTTATTGCGGGGGCAACGGAATGCTTGTGTTTCTAGCTCGAACACGCATGCTCACAGACACACACACACACACACAGACACACACACACACACACAGTTTAAGGGTCTGGTGTAGGATACATAGTCGAAGGGCACAGAGTAGGCAAGTGGCATCTAGCTGTACAGTTAGTGTGCAGGCAGTGAGGTAGAGGCATCTAGCTGTACAGTTAGTGTGCAGGCAGTGAGGTAGAGGCATCTAGCTGTACAGTTAGTGTGCAGGCAGTGAGGTAGAGGCATCTAGCTGTACAGTTAGTGTGCAGGCAGTGAGGTAGAGGCATCTAGCTGTACAGTTAGTGTGCAGGCAGTGAGGTAGAGGCATCTAGCTGTACAGTTAGTTAGTGAGGTAGAAGCAAAACGCTGGTCGCCGTTGGCAGTAAGTAACGTAACAACTTTTAATGCATTTCTCAGCAAAGGGTAGGTTTATATGTGTAAACAGCATTTACCCTCCACTATGGAAGTTAGGGTGCAGTGTGGAGGGGTTAGGGTGTAGTGCGGAGGGGTTAGGGTGTAGTGCGGAGGGGTTAGGGTGTAGTGCGGAGGGGTTAGGGTGTAGTGCGGAGGGGTTAGGGTGTAGTGCGGAGGGGTTAGGGTGTAGTGCAGAGGGGTTAGGGTGTAGTGCGGAGGGGTTAGGGTGTAGTGCGGAGGGGTTAGGGTGTAGTGCGGAGGGGTTAGGGTGTAGTGTGGAGGGTTTAGGGTGTAGTGTGGAGAGGTTAGGATGTGTAAACAGCATTTACCCTCCACTATGGAAGTTAGGGTGTAGTGTGCAGGGGTTAGGGTGTAGTGTGGAGGGTTTAGGGTGTAGTGTGGAGGGGTTAGGGTGTGTACCTTGTCAAAGGGCACAGAGTAGGCATACAGGATGTCGTCATATCCGTGGTCGGCATAGAAACCGGCTTCTGCCAGTGTTGACACGACGATACAACTCCTAGACCCACCTGTCATTATATCACCACACTCACAACACACACACACACACAGTTCAGGTCTCTTATTGGGTTTGTATGTGTGTGTGTGTGTGTAAATGTGTGTGTGTCTTACAGGGTCTTGTGTGTCTTCATGTGGGGTCGAAGAGTGACTCCCAGCTTGGTCCAGTGTTCTCTCATTTTCTCAGCATTCCTCTTCACTATATCAACATCCACAACCATTACAGGAGTAGACAGGGTAGTTATATGGTCCCCCTCCATCACACTACACACACACACACACACACACACACACACACACGTGTCAAATCTATCTCTAACCTGGGGCAGTGTCAAAGATATAACCTGTAGCCTAAACTTAACCTGCAACTTTAAAAATACAGACAACATTTTGACAACCTGAACGACACTGGAATTAACAGATACAATGATAAAAGGCAACCTAACTAAGTTACTGGGCCCCTTTACTGTTGGAGGACTTATTCACATATTACTGCATAATAACACGCTGTTGCCCAGGCAGCCGCTAGATCTGCTGCTAGATCTGCTGCTAGATCTGCTGCTAGATCCGCTAGATCTGCTGCTAGATCCGCTGCTAGATCCGCTAGATCTGCTGCTAGATCTGCTGCTAGATCCGCTAGATCTGCTGCTAAATCCGCTAGATCTGGCTGCTAAATCCGCTAGATCTGCTGCTAAATCCGCTAGATCTGCTGCTAAATCCGCTAGATCTGCTGCTAGATCCGCTAGATCTGCTGCTAGATCTGCTGCTAGATCTGCTGCTAAATCTGCTGCTAGATCTGCTGCTAAATCCGCTAGATCTGCTGCTAGATCCGCTAGATCTGCTGCTAGATCTGCTGCTAGATCCGCTAGATCTGCTGCTAGATCCGCTGCTAGATCTGCTGCTAGATCCGCTAGATCTGCTGCTAGATCTGCTGCTAGATCTGCTAGATCTGCTGCTAGATCTGCTGCTAAATCCGCTAGATCTGCTGCTAGATCCGCTAGATCTGCTGCTAGATCTGCTAGATCTGCTGCTAGATCTGCTAGATCTGCTGCTAGATCTGCTGCTAAATCCGCTAGATCTGCTGCTAGATCTGCTAGATCTGCTGCTAGATCTGCTGCTAGATCCGCTAGATCTGCTGCTAGATCCGCTAGATCTGCTGCTAGATCTGCTGCTAGATCCGCTAGATCTGCTGCTAGATCTGCTAGATCTGCTGGATCTGCTGCTAGATCTGCTAGATCTGCTGCTAGATCTGCTGCTAGATCCGCTAGATCTGCTGCTAGATCTGCTGCTAGATCTGCTGCTAAATCCGCTAGATCTGCTGCTAGATCTGCTGCTAGATCTGCTAGATCCGCCGCTAGATCCGCCGCTAGATCTGCTGCTAGATCTGCTGCTAGATCTGCTAGATCTGCTAGATCCGCCGCTAGATCTGCTGCTAGATCTGCTGCTAGATCCGCTAGATCTGCCGCTAGATCCGCCGCTAGATCTGCTGCTAGATCTGCTGCTAGATCTGCTGCTAGATCTGCTGCTAGATCTGCTAGATCTGCCGCTAGATCTGCTGCTAGATCCGCTAGATCTGCTAGATCCGCCGCTAGATCCGCCGCTAGATCTGCCGCTAGATCTGCTAGATCTGCCGCTAGATCTGCTAGATCTGCCTCTAGATCTGCTAGATCTGCGCTGTCGCAGGGCTGCCAACTGTTGAAGAAAGCTTAGAGTGAGATTTGCCATTTGGATTTCATTGCCCCCCTGGTGCACCCCCTAGACGGGGAACTGGGGGTGCTCCATCAGGAACATATTACTCTTTTATAGATCATTTCCTGCATTCTACGTATCTTGACATGGCTTAGGCCTGTGACTAGGGTGGGCAATAAAACCCACAGGTCAGGTGATCCAGGGTGGACAATAAAACCCACAGGTCAGGTGATTTAGGTTCAGGTTTAGGTTCAGGTTTAAACATTACATGGACACACCATTTGATGACTGAGATTTTTTTTTTTTGGGGGGGGGCATTTAAAGTATGCTAATATTTTGTAAATATATTTTTTAGTTGGTTGTCACTTTGTTCAGACAGTAATGAAATGAGAGGGAGACAGGCTAATGCTATAAACAGTGGAAGGTTGGAAGCAGGATCCCTGTTCTCTAGAAACAGTGGAACGGTTGGAAGCAGGATCCCTGTTCTCTAGAAACAGTGGAACGGTTGGTGGCAGGATCCCTGTTCTCTAGAAACAGTGGAACGGTTGGGAGCAGGATCCCTGTTCTCTAGAAACAGTGGAACGGTTGGAAGCAGGATCCCTGTTCTCTAGAAACAGTGGAACGGTTGGGAGCAGGATCCCTGTTCTCTAGAAACAGTGGAACGGTTGGAAGCAGGATCCCTGTTCTCTAGAAACAGTGGAAGGTTGGAAGCAGGATCCCTGTTCTCTAGAAACAGTGGGAAGGTTGGAAGCAGGATCCCTGTTCTCTAGAAACAGTGGGAAGGTTGGAAGCAGGATCCCTGTTCTCTAGAAACAGTGGGAAGGTTGGGAGCAGGGTCCCTGTTCTCTAGAAACAGTGGAACGGTTGGAAGCAGGATCCCTGTTCTCTAGAAACAGCGGGAAGGTTGGAAGCAGGATCCCTGTTCTCTAGAAACAGCGGGAAGGTTGGAAGCAGGATCCCTGTTCTCTAGAAACAGTGGAACGGTTGGAAGCAGGATCCCTGTTCTCTAGAAACAGTGGAAGGTTGGAAGCAGGATCCCTGTTCTCTAGAAACAGTGGGAAGGTTGGAAGCAGGATCCCTGTTCTCTAGAAACAGTGGAACGGTTGGAAGCAGGATCCCTGTTCTCTAGAAACAGTGGGAAGGTTGGAAGCAGGAATCCCTGTTCTCTAGAAACAGTGGGAAGGTTGGAAGCAGGGATCCCTGTTCTCTAGAAACAGTGGAACGGTTGGTGGCAGGATCCCTGTTCTCTAGAAACAGTGGGAAGGTTGGAAGCAGGGATCCCTGTTCTCTAGAAACAGTGGACATCCCACATATGCTCTCTCTAATTCTCTCTTTCTTTCTCTCTCTCGGAGGACCTGAGCCCTAGGACCATGCCCCAGGAATACCTGACATGATGACTCCTTGCTGTCCCCAGTCCACCTGACCGTGCTGCTGCTCCAGTTTCAACTGTTCTGCCTTATTATTATTATTTGACCATGCTGGTCATTTATGAACATTTGAACATCTTGGCCATGTTCTGTTATAATCTCCACCCAGCACAGCCAGAAGAGGACTGGCCACCCCACATAGCCTGGTTCCTCTCTAGGTTTCTTCCTAGGTTTTGGCCTTTCTAGGGAGTTTTTCCTAGCCACCGTGCTTCTACACCTGCATTGCTTGCTGTTTGGGGTTTTAGGCTGGGTTTCTGTACAGCACTTTGAGATATCAGCTGATGTACGAAGGGCTATATAAATAAATTTGATTTGATTTGAAGGTTGGAAGCAGGGATCCCTGTTCTCTACAAACAGTGGTCAAGGTTGGAAGCAGGGATCCCTGTTCTCTAGAAACAGTGGGAAGGTTGGAAGCAGGATCCCTGTTCTCTATAAACAGTGGGAAGGTTGGAAGCAGGATCCCTGTTCTCTAGAAACAGTGGAATGGTTGGAAGCAGGATCCCTGTTCTCTAGAAACAGTGGAACGGTTGGAAGCAGGATCCCTGTTCTCTAGAAACAGAACGGTTGGAAGCAGGATCCCTGTTCTCTAGAAACAGTGGGAAGGTTGGAAGCAGGATCCCTGTTCTCTAGAAACAGTGGGAAGGTTGGAAGCAGGATCCCTGTTCTCTAGAAACAGTGGGAAGGTTGGAAGCAGGATCCCTGTTCTCTAGAAACAGTGGGAAGGTTGGAAGCAGGATCCCTGTTCTCTAGAAACAGTGGGAAGGTTGGAAGCAGGGATCCCTGTTCCCTAGAAACAGTGGGAAGGTTGGAAGCAGGATCCCTGTTCCCTAGAAACAGTGGGAAGGTTGGAAGCAGGGATCCCTGTTCCCTAGAAACAGTGGGAAGGTTGGAAGCAGGGATCCCTGTTCTCAGGTGGAAAGTTGTATGTGATACGCGGCAGGAATTGTCACCAATACACTAAGGATCTGCACAGGAAATGGTCATATTGATGGCAGTGGGTAAACAAATCATAGATTGATTGCAGTGTCCTTGTCCATAGACTTATTTCAAGATAAGGTCACAAAGATTTTGTATTTGGATTTAACTCTCTTTAAAAAAAAAATAGGGCTAATTTCTCTAAATCACCCAACCGTCAAGAAAAAGCTATTGAATATCAATATTCAGGTGGTCTATATCTACTAGTTGAAGATCCTCGTACTCTACACAGTCTAATCTTGAGGGGCGTTTCTTTAAAACATGCATCCAATCCCCTTGATCCCTTACATAACTAGACCAATCATATGCTTCAAAGTGCCACGGTTCACGGTTACGTTAATTGACCTTTATTTAACTAGGCATGTCAGTTAAGAACACGTTCGTATTTACAATGACGGTGCAGTGGCAAGACTGGACAATGATACAGGTTCCGCTCGTGATGTTAAATTGCAGGCGTAGATGCTCCGATTTCAAAACGACTTGGAGCACAGTTCAAAATGAACGCGTTGACTATACAATCTACTAAGTAGAAAGAACGTGAAAAGAGGGTAAAATGACGACAATGTGTTTTATTACTTTGTAAACATACTCACAAAAGTGATGTATCAGTCTCTTGTCCAGCGCGGCTGAGATGAATTGCACAGACACAAACCTTTATTCCAGATGTAAACTAACTAACTCACTCGAACTAGTCAGCACCTAATCAGCTGTGGTCAAGGTCCATCCTATGGTGTCCCTGTGTGACCAAACATAGCTGAGGGAGAGCGCGTCCTCTTTGACAAATCCGCTCATTCTGACGATGGTGCAATCTGTAGTTTGCCAAAAGGCAGCCCCGCGACTTTTTCCTTCACATTCATGTCTCTATAACAGAGCCTTGGTCAGGTTATCTTACTGCCTACAAGGTTCTATATATTTTTTACCAAGTTATTACTGTGTTATGTGTTCGGTTATTGATTTTAATTTTTATTTTATTTCACTTTTATTTAACCAGGTAGGCTAGTTGAGAACAAGTTCTCATTTGCAACTGCGACCTGGCCAAGATAAAGCATAGCAGTGTGAACAGACAACACAGAGTTACACATGGAGTAAACAATTAACAAGTCAATAACACAGTAGAAAAAAGGGGAGTCTATATACATTGTGTGCAAAAGGCATGAGAAGGTAGGCGAATAATTACAATTATGCAGATTAACACTGGAGTGATAAATGATCAGATGGTTATGTACAGGTAGAGATATTGGTGTGCAAAAGAGCAGAAAAATAAATAAATAAAAACAGTATGGGGATGAGGTAGGTGAAAATGGGTGGGCTATTTACCAATAGACTATGTACAGCTGCAGCGATCGGTTAGCTGCTCAGATAGCAGATGTTTGAAGTTGGTGAGGGAGATAAAAGTCTCCAACTTCAGCGAATTTTTGCAATTCGTTCCAGTCACAGGCAGCAGAGAACTGGAACGAAAGGCGTCCAAATGAGGTGTTGGCTTTAGGGATGATCAGTGAGATACACCTGCTGGAGCGCGTGCTACGGATGGGTGTTGCCATCGTGACCAGTGAACTGAGATAAGGCGGAGCTTTACCTAGCATGGACTTGTAGATGACCTGGAGCCAGTGGGTCTGGCGACGAATATGTAGCGAGGGCCAGCCGACTAGAGCATACAAGTCGCAGTGGTGGGTGGTATAAGGTGCTTTAGTGACAAAACGGATGGCACTGTGATAAACTGCATCCAGTTTGCTGAGTAGAGTGTTGGAAGCAATTTTGTAGATGACATCGCCGAAGTCGAGGATCGGTAGGATAGTCAGTTTTACTAGGGTAAGTTTGGCGGCGTGAGTGAAGGAGGCTTTGTTGCGGAATAGAAAGCCGACTCTTGATTTGATTTTCGATTGGAGATGTTTGATATGGGTCTGGAAGGAGAGTTTACAGTCTAGCCAGACACCTAGGTACTTATAGATGTCCACATATTCAAGGTCGGAACCATCCAGGGTGGTGATGCTGGTCAAGCGTGCGGGTGCAGGCAGCGAACGGTTGAAAAGCATGCATTTGGTTTTACTAGCGTTTAAGAGCAGTTGGAGGCCACGGAAGGAGTGTTGTATGGCATTGAAGCTCGTTTGGAGGTTAGATAGCACAGTGTCCAAGGACGGGCCGGAAGTATATAGAATGGTGTCGTCTGCGTAGAGGTGGATCAGGGAATCGCCCGCAGCATGAGCAACATCATTGATATATACAGAGAAAAGAGTCGGCCCGAGAATTGAACCCTGTGGCACCCCCATAGAGACTGCCAGAGGACCGGACAGCATGCCCTCCGATTTGACACACTGAACTCTGTCTGCAAAGTAATTGGTGAACCAGGCAAGGCAGTCATCCGAAAAACCGAGGCTACTGAGTCTGCCGATAAGAATACGGTGATTGACAGAGTCGAAAGCCTTGGCAAGGTCTATGAAGACGGCTGCACAGTACTGTCTTTTATCGATGGCGGTTATGATATCGTTTAGTACCTTGAGCGTGGCTGAGGTACACCCGTGACCGGCTCGGAAACCAGATTGCACAGCGGAGAAGGTACGGGGGGATTCGAGATGGTCAGTGACCTGTTTGTTGACTTGGCTTTCGAAGACCTTAGATAGGCAGGGCAGGATGGATATAGGTCTGTAACAGTTTGGGTCCAGGGTGTCGCCCACTTTGAAGAGGGGGATGACTGCGGCAGCTTTCCAATCCTTGGGGATCTCAGACGATATGAAAGAGAGGTTGAACAGGCTGGTAATAGGGTTGTGTTGTACTTACAAGTGTTCGCGGGGTCCCGACATGCCAATCAACCTGCTATCTGCCAATCACGGGGATGCCTGGAATGTTCTGATGCCGGGCTTCCTGGTGGTTGGTGGAGGGGGGTTGGGCAGGGAGCATTGGAGGTTAAGACCAGGTTTAGCCATTGTTCTTTCTCTTACGTCTGGCCTTCACAAGAGAAGCTCACGGTTTTTAAATAGGGTATCCATTTATTTGGCGTGGGCTACGGCCAAACAGTAGCCTGTGTAAAGTTGGGTTAATAAACCGTCAATTCATTAACTCAATCCTCTGTCTGGGCAATTGTTCCTGTATGATCTAGTCAGGTCATTACAGTATTTATCGTGTAAGAGGTGTTTTAAAGGGGAATGAAAACACTAAAGTTAAGCAAATAGATGTATTCAATCCACTACTACTAAACATGTGCATTTAACATAGAAACATCTCTATTTTTAGGATTTTGATATTGAATCAAGTTTATTAGCTCTACGGGTAGCGCCGTCTTGAATTGCCAGAGTAAAGATTGACACCAATGTTCCATTGGCAGGCTTGAGTAAATTGTGTGTTTTGGTGCTTGTATGACCAGACCAAAAGAAGACCTAGGCCTATTATGTTTCAGACCCACGAAGATGACTGAAAGTTTTATATCCCTTATACAAAGTTCTGCAGACAGTAACCAAGACGCTGTCTTTTTAAAAATGTATTTTTATTTATCCATTATTTTACCAGGTAAATTGACTGAGAACGCGCTCTCATTTACAGCAACGACCTGGGGAATAGTTACAGGGAAGAGGAGGGGGATGAAAGAGCCAATTGTAAACTGGGGATTATTAGGTGACTGTGATGGTTTGAGGGCCAGATTGGAAACAGTCTTAAAGATGCTGTCTTAAAGGCGCTGTCTTAAAGACGCTCTCTTAAAGGTGCTCTCTTAAAGATGCTGTCTTAAAGATGCTCTCTTAAAGATGCTGTCTTAAAGGTGCTGTCTTAAAGATGCTGTCTTAAAGGTGCTGTCTTAAAGATGCTGTCTTAAAGATACTGTCTTAAAGGTGCTGTCTTAAAGATGCTGTCTTAAAGGTGCTGTCTTAAAAGTGCTGTCTTAAAGGTATTGTCTTAAGGCTGCAGGGGCACTATTGAGTAGCTTGGATGAAAGGTGCCCAGAATAAACGGCCTGCTCCTCAGTCTCAGTTGCTAATATATGCATATTATTATTAGTATTGGATATAAAACACTGATGTTTCTGAAACTGTTTGAATGATGTCTGTGAGTATAACAGAACTCATATGGCAGGCAAGAACCTGAGAAGAAATCCAAACAGGAAGTGAGAAATCTGAGGTTGGTATATTTTCAAACCATTCCCTATTGAAATCCCATTGCGATATGAATGAAGATTCACTTCCTAGCGCTTCCACTAGATGTCAACCGTCTGCGTTCTGTTCCTCCTCAAAGGTATTCTCCGGTTGGAACTTTCTTGAAGATTTATGATAAAAACATCCTAATGATTGATTCTGTACTTAGTTTGAAATGTTATCTTCGACCTGTAATATAACTTTTTGAAGTTTTTGTCCGAAAAAATGGTCGACCAGCACTAGCGTTTGGATAGGTGTACCAAACGCGCTAACAAAAGGAGCTAATTGGACATAAATGACGGACATTATCGAACAAATCAAGCATTTATTGTGGACCTGGGATTCCTGGGAGTGCATTCTGATGAAGATCATCAAAGGTAAGGGAATATTTAGCATGTAATTTATGGTTTATGTTGACTCCAACATGGCAGCTAATTTGACTATTGTTCTGAGCGCCGTCTCAGATTATTGCATGGTTTGCTTTTTCCGTAAAGGTTATTTGAAATCTGACCCAGTGGTTGCATTAAGGAGAGGTATACAGTGGGGAGAACAAGTATTTGATACACTGCTTATTTTGCAGGTTTTCCTACTTACAAAGCATGTCTGTAATTTTTATCATAGGTACACTTCAACTGTGAGAGACGGAATCTAAAACAAAAATCCAGAAAATCACATTGTATGATTTTTAAGTAATTCATTTGCATTTTATTGCATGACATAAGTATTTGATACATCAGAAAAGCAATTACAGAGATCATACGTTTCCTGTAGTTCTTGACCAGGTTTGCACACTCTGCAGCAGGGATTTTGGCCCACTACTCCATACAGACCTTCTCCAGATCCTTCAGGTTTCGGGGCTGTCGCTGGGCAATACGGACTTTCAGCTCCCTCCAAAGATTATCTATTGGGTTCAGGTCTGGAAACTGGCTAGGTCACTCCAGGACCTTGAGATGCTTCTTACGGAGCCACTCCTTAGTTGCTCTGGCTGTGTGTTTCGGGTATTTGTCATGCTGGAAGACCCAGGCTCGACCCATCTTCAATGCTCTTACTGAGGGAAGGAGGTTGTTGGCCAAGATCTCGCGATACATGGCCCCATCCATCCTTCCCTCAATACAGTGCAGTCGTCCTGTCCCCTATGTAGAAAAGCAACCCCAAAGAATGGTGTTTCCACCTCCATGCTTCACGGTTGGGATGGTGTTCTTGGGGTTGTACTCATCCTTCTTCTTCCTCCAAACACGGTGAGTGGAGTTTAGACCAAAAAGCTCTATTTTTGTCTCATCAGACCACATGACCTTCTCCCATTCCTCCTCTGGATCATCCAGATGGTCATTGGCAAACTTCAGACGGGCCTGGACATGCGCTGGCTTGAGCAGGGGGACCTTGCGTACGATGCAGGATTTTAATCCATGACGGCGTAGTGTGTTACTAATGGTTTTCTTTGAGACTGTGGTCCCAGCTCTCTTCAGGTCATTGACCAGGTCCTACCGTGTAGTTCTGGCCCTCACCTTCCTCATGATCATTGATGCCCCACGCGGTGAGATCTTGCATGGAGCCCCAGACCGAGGGTGATTGACCGTCATCTTGAACTTCTTCCATTTTCTAATAATTGAGCCAACAGTTGTTGCCTTCTCACCAAGCTGCTCGCCTATTGTCCTGTAGCCCATCCCAGCCTTGTACAGGTCTACAATTGTATCCCTGATGTCCTTACACCCTCTCTGGTCTTGGCCATTGTGGAGAGGTTGGAGTCTGTTTGATTGAGTGTGTGGACAGGTGTCTTTTATACAGGTAACGAGTTCAAACAGGTGCAGTTAATACAGTGGAGAACAGGAGGGCTTCTTAAAGAAAAACTAACAGGTCTGTGAGAGCCGGAATTCTTACTGGTTGGTAGGTGATCAAATACTTATGTCATGCAATAAAATGCAAATGAATTACTTAAAAATCATACAATGTGATTTCCTGGATTTTTGTTTTAGATTCCGTCTCTCACAGTTTAAGTGTACCTATGATAAAAATGACAGACCTCTACATGCTTGGTAAGTAGGAAAACCTGCAGAATCAGCAGTGTATCAAATAGTTGTTCTCCCCACTGTATCTATAATTCCCTGTGTATAGGGGGGGTGTCAAGGCCAAGTGTTTCCATTCCCCTTCAAACAGCAGGTTGTGGCTTCCAGACACTCCAGAGGACAGACAGGATACTTATGGTTCACATCTAGAAGATTTTAAATACAGGTGCAATACAGATGCGTACAAACACACACAGGTCTGGTTTCACCACAGCTAGCTTTATTACATACTGCTCAGTTTACAACAAATGCATTTTCAGTGTGTGTGTGTGTGTGTGTGTGTGTGTGTGTGTGTGTGTGTGTGTGTTGGGTAAAAGTGTGGGTGTGTTGGGTATAGATGTAGGGGTGTTGGGTTTAGTAGCTAGCTCAGAGTAGCTAGCTCAGCAGGAGGACAGGACCGAGTTTGAAACCCTGAACTAATTGGTGTGTTTGTGTGTGAGAGATGTGTGTGTGTGAGAGATGTGTGTGAGAGATGTGTCTAAATGAGTGGATGGTCCCCTGAACTAGAATAATAAAGTATAAAGCGGCACTTCTATTGAAATTACAAAGTTTGAAAAACTGAACTGTTTAAAAATTAAGACTGTTTGATAAACAGAGTTGACTGTTTGTGCAACACGAGACTGTGTGTAACTCCTTCCACTAGAATAGCACCTTTAGTGTAAAATACAAACGTACTGATACAGACCTCACAGTGAGGGATCTCTTCTAGAAACACAATACAAAAAAACTAACAGAAACAAGACTTACAAACCTCTTTCACACTTCAGTATCAGTAACTCTCTGATGAGAAAGGCTTTGGTTGTTTGGGCTTAGCTAGTTAAAGGTGAAATCTGTCATTTAATTAATTTAAAAGATAAAAAAATCTGGAGTGCCTTGTGTCTCTTGGACGAGCTAGAAGTTGAGCTTCCAAGTTCTGTCACTTTTTGCTTAAACTTTGCAAAGCACAGAGCACCTTCACATCTGAGAACACATTGATTTGTTTGTTTATTTCGTTACTAAAAAGATTCTTACGGATTGCACCTTTAACTGTTAGTTAAAACACAGCTGGTTAGCTCTAACGAGCTCGTTAGCTGGTTAGCTCTAATGAGCTGGTTAGCAGACCCAGCGGATGAAGCGTTCTAGGAATGTGGGTTTCCCCAGCGTGGCGTAGTCCTCTCCTCTAAAGATGGCTGACGTGTCTCCCAGGGCAACCTTCCTCAGCACGTCCTGGTCCGTGTCGGTCCCCATGGCGATCACCGTGGGAACACCCTCAGCCCGCCGCATGGCCGACACGCCCTCCTCCAGGCTTTCGCTGGCAGTGATTCCGTCGGTAATGAAGACAAAAGACAGTTCTGCGTTACGACGCGCCAGACGGCTGCCCTGTAGAACAGAGACAGTATAGTTATAGAGTATTACGACGGTAGAACAGAGACAGTGTAGTTATAGAGTATTACGACTGTAGAACAGAGACAGTGCAGTTATACAGTATTACGACTGTAGAACAGAGACAGTATAGTTAGAGTATTACGACTGTAGAACAGAGACAGTGTAGTTATAGAGTATTACGACTGTAGAACAGAGACAGTGTAGTTATAGAGTATTACGACTGTAGAACAGAGACAGTATAGTTAGAGTATTACGACTGTAGAACAGAGACAGTGTAGTTATAGAGTATTACGACTGTAGAACAGAGACAGTGTAGTTAGAGTATTACAACTGTAGAACAGAGACAGTATAGTTATACAGTATTACGACTGTAGAACAGAGACAGTGTAGTTATAGAGTATTACGACTGTAGAACAGAGACAGTATAGTTAGAGTATTACAACTGTAGAACAGAGACAGTATAGTTATACAGTATTACGACTGTAGAACAGAGACAGTATAGTTATACAGTATTACGACTGTAGAACAGAGACAGTGTAGTTATACAGTATTACGACTGTAGAACAGAGACAGTATAGTTATACAGTATTACGACTGTAGAACAGAGACAGTATAGTTATACAGTATTACGACTGTAGAACAGAGACAGTGTAGTTATACAGTATTACGACTGTAGAACAGAGACAGTGTAGTTATACAGTATTACAACGAGCCAGACGGCTGCCCTGTAGAACAGAGACAGTATAGTTATTGAGTGTACACTGTAGGTAGAACTGTCCAGGTTGTTGACAGCGTGTGTGCGTAACGTGTACCTGTGACATCACCAGGTTGTTGACAGCGTGTATGATGGCGCTGCCCAGAGAGGAGGCGGAGTCCATGTAGCTCATCCCAGCCAGCGAATCAGCGATCACCGTCAGATTGTGCGTGAGCGAAAACTCAACCTTCTGTTCTGATTTGCTGCCGTACTGCAGCAGGGCGATGCGGGCGTTCCTGTCGTCTGATTGGCCGTTGGCCAGCGTGAGGCGGCGCGCCACGTTCTCAATGAACTCCTTGGCTCGGCGGTGGTTCTCCACTCCCATCCTCTCTGACCCGTCCAGCATGAACACAAGGTCCACAGGGCGCTGGGCACAGCTGGCCACCGCTGGCTCTGAAACACACACACACACACAGCTCAGAAGCTCAGAAACTCAGAAACACACAGCTAGATAACATCATCTGTCTAGTCTGAGTGAAGAGGGGAAGAGGAAGTTGACTGGCTGTCTAGTCTGAGTGAAGAGGGGAAGAGGAAGTTGACTGGCTGTCTAGTCTGAGTGAAGAGGGGAAGAGGAAGTTGACTGGCTGTCTAGTCTGAGTGAAGAGGGGAAGAGGAAGTTGACTGGCTGTCTAGTCTGAGTGAAGAGGGGAAGAGGAAGTTGACTGGCTGTCTAGTCTGAGTGAAGAGGGGAAGAGGAAGTTGACTGGCTGTCTAGTCTGAGTGAAGAGGGGAAGAGGAAGTTGACTGGCTGTCATCCAATATTTATATGCCAAAAATAAATAAAAATACATGTTGTATTGTCACATACAGTGAAATGTTTTACAGCAGCCTCCTCTTGGTTAATTGATAACCATAGATATACGTCATTATTATGGCCATGACATCCCTACCATGTATAGGAATTAAAGTGCCAACATGTATAACAAGAACTGCAGGGGTCCAAGTACCGAACCCTGAGGAACACCTTATAATTTGTTTTTGGGTTCTCAGATAATTTGTCATATAAATGAACAAAGATCTACCCATCCTTTAACTGCATGTAACTGAACAAAGATCTACCCATTCATTATCTGCATATAACTGAACAAAGATCTACCCATCCTTTATCTGCATATAACTGAACAAAGATCTACCCATCCTTTATCTGCATATAACTGAACAAAGATCTACCCATCCTTTATCTGCATATAACTGAACAAAGATCTACCCATCCTTTATCTGCATGTAACTGAACAAAGATCTACCCATCCTTTAACTGCATATAACTGAACAAAGATCTACCCATCCTTTAACTGCATATAACTGAACAAAGATCTACCCATCCTTTAACTGCATATAACTGAACAAAGATCTACCCATCCATTATCTGCATATAACTGAACAAAGATCTACCCATCCATTATCTGCATATAACTGAACAAAGATCTACCCATCCATTATCTGCTCTCTGCAGGATATTAAAAGCAGGTTATTAAAATCACTTTACTAAAACTTAAAGGTCCCGAACAGTCAAAATTATATTTGGATGAAACCAAATCAAAGTATGAAAAATGACTGTTGCTTCTACATTGATAAAGTTTAATCATAAAATGACTGGTCCCCTCCCTCATGTCAAACACTTGGATTCGGAGGCGGGATTATTAAGGGCCTTTTGTGACATCACAAAAAGGCAAATTTTAAGACACCAATGGTAATGTCTTAAACTCTTACCTAATTTAAATAGAGGGCATGTTCGCAGAACCTGGAACTTTACAACACATTTTTCCCCAGATGAACTATATAGGTAGCTTGATAAACAGTGCTGACAATTCCATTGGGGCTAGCTAGCTAAATTATATAGCCAACATGTTGTCTATATGGATACTGTGACAGTAACCAAACAGTTGGATAAACAAATTATTTGTGAAACCATGATGTGATGATGTGTGACAGGTTTGGATGTTGCATGCAATGTCAATGTTGTTTGAGTTGCTTTGTGTATCAGCACATTTGATTGAGATAATCTGACTGCAACAATGTTCACTGAGTCCATGTTGCTCGACAGGTGTTTTCAAAGAACTGTCCATCAAGGTAAGATCCCTGCCCACTCAGTCTACTAGCTCCCTGTCCACTCAGTCTACCAGCTCCCCGCCCACTCAGTCTACTAGCTCCTCGCCCACTCAGTCTACTAGCTCTTCGCCCACTCAGTCTACTAGCTCCTCGCCCACTCAGTCTACTAGCTCCCTGCCCACTCAGTCTACTAGCTCCCTGTCCACTCAGTCTACCAGCTCCCCGCCCACTCAGTCTACTAGCTCCTCGCCCACTCAGTCTACTAGCTCTTCGCCCACTCAGTCTACTAGCTCCTCGCCCACTCAGTCTACTAGCTCCCTGTCCACTCAGTCTACTAGCTCCCTGTCCACTCAGTCTACTAGCTCCCTGTCCACTCAGTCTACTAGCTCCCTGTCCACTCAGTCTACTAGCTCCCTGTCCACCCAGTCTACTAGCTCCCTGTCCACCCAGTCTACTAGCTCCCTGTCTACTAGCGCCCTGTCCAATCCGTCTACTAGCTCCCTGTCCACCCAGTCTACTAGCTCCCTGTCCACCCAGTCTACTAGCTCCCTGTCTACTAGCGCCCTGTCCAATCCGTCTACTAGCTCCCTGTCCACCCAGTCTACTAGCTCCCTGTCCACTCAGTCTACTAGCTCCCTGTCCACTCAGTCTACTAGCTCCCTGTCCACTCAGTCTACTAGCTCCCTGCCCACTCAGTCTACTAGCGCCCTGTCCACTCAGTCTACTAGCTACCTGCCCACTCAGTCTACTAGCTCCCTGTCCACTCAGTCTACTAGCTCCCCACCCACTCAGTCTACTAGTTCCCTGTCCACTCAGTCTACCAGCTCCCTGTCCACTCAGTCTACTAGTTCCCTGTCCACTCAGTCTACCAGCTCCCTGTCCACTCATTCTACTAGCTCCCCGCCCACTCAGTCTACTAGCTCCCTGTCCACTCAGTCTACTAGCTCCCCATTCACTCAGTCTACTAGCTCCCTGTCTACTAGCGCCCTGTCCACTCCGTCTACTAGCTCCCTGTCCACTCAAGTCTACTAGCTCCCTGTCCACTCAGTCTACTAGCTCCCCACCCACTCAGTCTACTAGCTCCCTGCCCACTCAGTCTACTAGCTCCCTCCCTGTCCACTCAGTCTACTAGTTCCCCACCCACTCAGTCTACTAGCTCCCTGTCCACTCAGTCTACTAGCTCCCTGCCCACTCAGTCTACTAGCTCCTTGTCCACTCAGTCTACTAGTTCCCCACCCACTCAGTCTACTAGCTCCCTGTCCACTCAGTCTACTAGCTCCCTGTCCACTCAGTCTACTAGCGCCCTGTCCACTCAGTCTACTAGCGCCCTGTCCACTCAGTCTACTAGCGCCCTGTCCACTCAGTCTACTAGCGCCCTGTCCACTCAGTCTACTAGCTCCCCGCCCACTCAGTCTACTAGCTCCCTGTCCACTCAGTCTACTAGCTCCCTGTCCACCCAGTCTACTAGCTCCCTGTCCACCCAGTCTACTAGCTCCCTGTCTACTAGCGCCCTGTCCAATCCGTCTACTAGCTTCCTGTCCACTCCGTCTACTAGCTCCCTGTCTACTAGCGCCCTGTCCAATCCGTCTACTAGCTCCCTGTCCACTCCGTCTACTAGCTCCCTGTCCACTCAGTCTACTAGCTCCCCGCCCACTCAGTCTACTAGCTCCCTGTCCACTCCGTCTACTAGCTCCCTGTCCACCCAGTCTACTAGCTCCCTGTCCACCCAGTCTACTAGCTCCCTGTCCACTCAGTCTACTAGCTCCCTGTCCACTCAGTCTAGTAGCTCCCTGTCCACTCAGTCTACTAGCTCCCCGCCCACTCAGTCTACTAGCTCCCTGCCCACTCAGTCTACTAGCTCCCTGTCCACTCCGTCTACTAGCTACCTGTCCACTCAGTCTACTAGCTCCCTGTCCACTCAGTCTACTAGCTCCCTGTCCACTCCGTCTACTAGCTCCCTGTCCACTCCGTCTACTAGCTACCTGCCCACTCAGTCTACTAGCTCCCCACCCACTCCGTCTACTAGCTCCCTGTCCACTCAGTCTACTAGCTCCCCACCCACTCAGTCTACTAGCTCCCTGTCCACTCCGTCTACTAGCTCCCTGTCCACTCCGTCTACTAGCTACCTGCCCACTCAGTCTACTAGCTCCCCACCCACTCCGTCTACTAGCTACCTGCCCACTCAGTCTACTAGCTCCCCACCCACTCAGTCTACTAGCTCCCCACCCACTCAGTCTACTAGCTCCCCACCCACTCAGTCTACTAGCTCCCCACCCACTCCGTCTACTAGCTACCTGCCCACTCAGTCTACTAGCTCCCCACCCACTCAGTCTGTCTTGTCAGACTACCTGGTAGTTTGACACGAAGGAAGAAGAAAACATCTCAAATATTTACCATCTTGATCAGGAAAAAATATTGTGTGTAATGTTTCAGTCACTCAAAAGGTAACATGGCTGACCTGAAGGATGGTTGTAGTAGGACTCAGAGATACAACAACAACATGACTCATTGTTTCCCTTCGCACTAATGATTTATTTCACATAGGCAAACATGACAGGCAAGGAAAACATACTCTACTAAAAATATATGATCACATTTTTAAGATATTCTCTCTATAGGATATTGTTAATCCAATAATACGTATATTTAGCTGACGCTAAGCATGTTGCAGTCTCAGAGCTAAAATAATACAGTAAACTTCTCTTTTTTAAAACGTTCTCTGTTTTCCCAGTCTACCACCACCCCCCCTTCGCATGCACACCAAACAATACCAGATGGATAGAGCAATTGTTATTTTTAAAAAGCAATTATTTATTAGTTTGTTTGTTTTATTAAATGTATTTAATTCACTTAAATGAATATTTATCCAACAGATCATGTCCATTCAATAAATTCTCTACCCAATACCCAATAATCCTACAGGCCTAACGTGTAATGCCCATAACCAACCCAAACACTAACATTCACAGAAAAATAAAATGGCTGCTGTAACTATGGCGATGTGCAAAACTGCAAAACGGTGTCTTTGAGGAATCATTCAGCAAGTGGTTCGAGGGATTTGAGTGGTTCACAGTGGTAAATGGGTTCAACATCACAGCCATATACATAATATTGAACTGTCTTAAATGTCCAACTAACCAGGCTTTAAAACCCCCAGATCCAGAGCTATAATAGCTAATCACTCACCTTAACAACAAGCTTAGAGATATGTTAGCAGCAAAACTTACCACCTGCCTGAAGCTTGTCTACTCTGTTAGCATCCTCCCAGAGTTATGCATACTAACTAAAAGTGCTTAAATCTAATATGTTTAAAATATTCCAAGCGAAATTAGACTAAACTGACTAAGTGATTGCATCGAGTTAACAATATTAGCATTAAAAATTAGCACAGAGCTTACACTTAGCATATAGCTAACAATATTAGCATTAAGCTGACAATATAAGCAGCGCTAGCACCCTTAATCCATTAATTAGCACTGTTAACTCATTAGCTTGCATCGTTAGTGCATTAGTCAGTAACATTAGCTCATCAGCTAGTTTTGTTAGATTGCTAGCTAGCACTTTTAGCCCATTAACACAGCCCCAGTGCTTTGGCTGGGTCTCCCATGATGTCTCCGTAGACCAGCCTGAAGGAGTCGATGAACAGCTGTGTCCACTGCTGCCTGTCAGCGCCTGGCTGAGCTAGCTTAGCCCGCTGAGCCGTGTAGGCCATGGTCGCCACGCCAACCCCATACTGCTGCTCCCGTAGGCTGCCCAGCAGGCTGGCTACGCCCCCGACTGAGGAAGGGACCATTGAGGGGCTGCCTTGCTCCGCAAGCTCCTCCCAGGGGGGAGGGGCCACGCTGTCGGGCACGGGCACGCCCCCTCCTGCAACGAGCGGGAGAATGGTGGGCGGAAGAACGCGACACGACGCATCAACATCCCAAATGGTCACTTCCCAATATGGCCTCCGGTACACCCAATATGGCCTCCGGTACACCCAATATGGCCTCCGGTACACCCAATATGGCCTCCGGTACACCCAATATAGCCTCCGGTACACCTAATATAGCCTCCGGTACACTTAATATGGCCTCTGGTACACCTAATGTGGCCTCCGGTACACCCACCAAGCATGTAGCTTCTCAGTTCTACTCTCTCTAACTCGTTAGTTCTTCAAATCTCTGGTTGAACTATCTTCCTTACTATGTGGACATTGTAGAGCCTCAAGGTGATGGACTGCCATGCTCATGTAAACCTTTAAACGTTTTCTGATGTCAAACCAAGTGAGACAGTATGGAGAACGAGTTCAGTACTGGACTGGACTGCACTCAACCAGCAGGTTCAGGGTTCAAAACCAACTTTAATCACAGCCCGTAGGGCATGTGACAATTAAAAATCAGAATGAAAATAGAATGAAAATAATAATAATAATTATTCCTCAGAATAATCTTACCAGTTTTACAGGGGAGGTCAGGACACACGATGACAGGATCTGACAGAATGACAAAGAGACAAAGAGAGAGGTTATTGAGAGAGTTTTTTTTTTACATGTTCTACATTGTAGAATAATAGTGAAGACATCAAAACTATGAAATAACACACATGTATTCATGTAGTAACCAAAACAGTGTTAAACAAATCAAAATATATTTTATATTTGAGATTCTTCAAAGTAGCCACCCTTCAAGTGCAGTTGCAAAAACCATCAAGCGCTATGATGAAACTGGCTCTCATGAGGACCGCCACAGGAAAGGAAGACCCAGAATTACCTCTGCTGCAGAGGATAAGTTCATTAGATTTACCTGCCTCAGAAACTGCAGCCCAAATAAATGCTTCAGAGTTCAAGTAACAGACACATCTCAACATCAACTGTTCAGAGGAGACAGTGTGAATCAGGCCTTCATGGTCGAATTGCTGCAAAGAAACCACTACTAAAGGACACCAATAAGAAGAAGAGACTTGCTTGGGTCAAGAAACACAAGCAATGGACATTAGACCAGTGGAATTCTGTCCTTTGGTCTGACTTTTGGTATGTTTAACTAAACTAAAGATGTCCCCACTAGAATAGAATAGAATAGTAAACTAACAGACATTTTGACCAACTGGGGACATGTTGTTGGTCCCCACTAGAATAGCAAACTAACAGACATTTTGTCCAACTGAGGACATGTTGTTGGTCCCCACTAGAATAGCAAACTAACAGACATTTTGACCAACTGGGGACATGTTGTTGGTCCCCACTAGAATAGCAAACTAACAGACATTTTGACCAACTGAGGACATGTTGTTGGTCCCCACTAGAATAGTAAACTAACAGACATTTTGTCCAACTGGGGACATGTTGTTGGTCCCCACAAGGTTAAATTCTATTTCTAGGGGGTTTAGGGTTAAGGTTAGAATTAGGTTTAGGGGTTAGATTTAGGGTTAGGTTTAGGGTTAGGAGCTATGGTTAGGGTCAGGGTTAGGTTTAGGGTTAAGAGTTAGGAGCTATGGTTAGGGTCAGGGTCAGGTTTTGGGGTTAGAGTTAGGGTTAGGAGCTATGGTTAGGGTCAGGGTCAGGTTTTGGGGTTAGAGTTAGGGTTAGGAGCTATGGTTAGGGTCAGGGTCAGGTTTTGGGGTTAGAGTTAGGGTTAGGAGCTATGGTTAGGGTCAGGGTCAGGTTTTGGGGTTAGAGTTAGGGTTAGGAGCTATGGTTAGGGTCAGGGCCAGGTTTTGGGGTTAGAGTTAGGGTTAAGGGTTAGGGAAAATATAATTTTGAATCGGATAAGGTTAGTTATAAAAGACTGTGTGTGTGTGTACATACTGTAGGTGTGTGTGTGTACATACTGTAGGTGTGTGTGTGTACATACTGTAGGTGTGTGTGTGTACATACTGTAGGTGTGTGTGTGTGTACATACTGTAGGTGTGTGTGTGTGTGTACATACTGTAGGTGTGTGTGTGTGTGTGTACATACTGTAGGTGTGTGTGTGTGTACATACTGTAGGTGTGTGTGTGTGTGTGTATATACTGTAGGTGTGTGTGTGTGTACCTGGGCAGAGCACGGTCTCTATCTTGTCGATGAACTCCTCTGCCACCAGATCAGCGAAGCGCCTCATCCCCAGCACCCTACCGTCTCTCTGACAGGCTATACTCTTCAGGCTCTCATTCTCCTCTATCTGGTCAAACATGTCCCCTATACCTATAGCGCTCACGTCCACACTGGGGTCGCTGCTCACACACACACACACACACACACACACACACACACACACACACACACACACACACACACACACACACACACACACAAACAAATCGTCAGTAAGAACAGTTGATAAAACATATCCCAGACAACCCCTCTCCCGGTCAGCTACCTGCAGAGGTATGTGAGCAGTGAGTCGTCGTCCCTGGGGTCGAACCGTCCGTCTGTGATGACCACCACGGTGACGTTGGCTTTAGCTCTGCGACTGTCTTTGATCAGGTGGTCGTAGGCGTATTTCAGCGCTGATGGGGTCCAGGTCCCCCCGGCTATCCACTCCAGACGCTTCACCGCATCCTACAGACAGACAGTCAGACAGAGGGTGGGAGGGTGTTTTACCGCATCCTACAGACAGACAGAGGGTGGGAGGGTGTTTTACCGCATCCTACAGACAGACAGAGGGTGGGAGGGTGTTTTACCGCATCCTACAGACAGACAGAGGGTGTTTTACCGCATCCTACAGACAGACAGAGGGTGGGAGGGTGTTAGCCCACTGAGCTACAGCCTAGTCATTAGTTTGGGCAGCTAATTCAAGTCTACAGTCAGACAGAGGGTGGGAGGGTGTTTTACCGCATCCTACAGACAGACAGTCAGACAGAGGGTGGGAGGGTGTTTTACCGCATCCTACAGACAGACAGTCAGGCAGAGGGTGGGAGGGTGTTAGCCCACTGAGCTACAGTCTAGTAATTAGTTTGGGCAGCTAATTCAAGTCTACAGTCAGACAGAGGGTGGGAGGGTGTTAGCCCACTGAGCTACAGCCTAGTAATTAGTTTGGGCAGCTAATTCAAGTCTACAGTCAGACAGAGGGTGGGAGGGTGTTAGCCCACTGATCTACAACCTAGTAATTAGTTTGGGCAGCTAATTCAAGTCTACAGTCAGACAGAGGGTGGGAGGGTGTTAGCCCACTGAGCTACAGTCTAGTAATTAGTTTGGGCAGCTAATTCAAGTCTACAGTCAGACAGAGGGTGGGAGGGTGTTAGCCCACTGAGCTACAGTCTAGTAATTAGTTTGGGCAGCTAATTCAAGTCTACAGTCAGGCAGAGGGTGGGAGGGTGGGTGTGTTTATGTCACAGACTGAAGACTGTTAGCACGCTGAGCTAAAGCCTACGCATTAGCCTGGGAGCTAATGCAAGTCTTCAGGTGTCAGGTAATGTTAAACATGTGTGTGTCACTCCAAATACCTTGAAGGCAGACAGGGAGTCACATATTATTAATGTTATTGTTGTTATTATTATTTATTATTCTTGTTATTGTTATTATTATGATCGTTTTATTATTATTATTATTAGTAGTAGTATATTTATTATTATAGATGTATTATTATTATTATTATTATTATTAGTAGTATATTTATTATTATAGATGTATTATTATTATTATTATTATTATTATTAGTAGTATATTTATTATTATAGATGTATTATTATTGTTATTATTATTATTATTATTATTATTATTAGTAGTATATTTATTATTATAGATGTATTATTATTGTTATTATTAGTATTATTATTATTATTATTATTATTATTAGTAGTATATTTATTATTATAGTTGTATTATTATTGTTATTAGTATTATTATAGTTTTATTATTGGTGTTATTAATATTATAGTTTTATTATTATTGTTATTATTGTTTTTATTATTATTATCACTATCGTCATTATTATTGTTATTTATTATTGTTATTATTACTGCTATTATTATTAGTGTTTTAGTGTCATTATTATTGTTATTATTACTATTATTTATTACTGTTATTATTGTTATTGTTACTATTATATTACCTTGAAGGCAGACAGTGAGTCGATCTTGGAGTCATTGAGCCTGATGGCCTGGAAGGTTCCACTGTGACTGTACTGGACCACCCCCACTCTGGTACCTGGGGGGTATTAGTATGGTTGAATGAGCAAGAACTCAGTATTCAACATAATCTTTAGTTACCTGGGCATTAGAATCTGTAATGTGTTGTACCTGTCTCTGAGTTGGGGTCCTTGGCCATGGATCCCAGTCTGTTGATGGTGTTGATCACAAAGTTCTTCTCCAGAGTGAAGTTGGCGAGACCCACTGACTCTGAGCTGTCAATCACAAACACGATGTCCAGCGCCCCACACCGCTTCTCACAGTCTGCACGGACAACACAGTACAGGGTTACATGAGTTAACAGTGTGTTGGTCTGTGTGTGTGCGTCTGTGTGCTTCTGTCTGTCTGTCTGTCTGTCTGTCTGTCTGTCTGTGTGTCTGTCCGTGTGTGTGTGTGTGTGTTGAACTGCATTGTTGGTTAAGGGCTTGTAGTAACCATTTCACAGTAAGGTCTACACCTGTTGTATTCGGCGCATGTGACAAATATAATTTACTCACCACAGCAGCCGCAGGTCTCTCTGATGTAGTTCATGACATCACATTCCTACAATGAAAACATCACATGACACCACATGACCTTTCTCTGACCTCTTGACTCCAGGCTGGAGTGATGGAGAGATAAAGGAATGATAGAGGAATGATCATAGAGGGATGATCAAAGAGGGATAGAGGGATGATCGTAGAGGGATAGAGGGATGATCATAGAGGGATAGAGGGATGATCAAATAGGGATGATCATATAGCGATGATCAAATAGGGATAGAGGGATGATCAAAGAGGGATGATCATAGAGGGATAGAGGGATGATCAAAGAGGGATGATCATAGAGGGATAGAGGGATGATCATAGAGGGATAGAGGGATGATCAAAGAGGGATAGAGGGATGATCAAAGAGGGATAGAGGGATGATCAAAGAGGGATGGAGGGATGATCAAAGAGGGATGATCATAGAGGGTTAGAGGGATGATCAAAGATAGATGATCATAGAGGGATGATATAGAGGGATGATCATAGAGGGATGGAGGGATGATCAAAGAGGGATAGAGGGATGATCAAAGAGGGATGATCATATAGCGATGATCAAATAGGGATAGAGGGATGATCAAAGAGGGATAGAGGGATGATCAAAGAGGGATGGAGGGATGATCAAAGAGGGATGATCATATAGCGATGATCAAATAGGGATAGAGGGATGATCAAAGAGGGTTAGAGGGATTATCAAAGAGGGATGATCATAGAGGGTTAGAGGGATGATCAAAGATAGATGATCATAGAGGGATGATATAGAGGGATGATCAAAGATAGATGATCTTAGAAGGATGATCAAAGAGGGATGATCATAGAGGGATAGAGGGATGATCAAAGATGGATGATATAGAGGGATAGAGGGATGATCAAGGAGGGATGATCAAAGAGGGATGATCAAAGAGGGTTAGAGGGATGATCAAGGAGGGATGATCAAAGAGGGATGACCAAAGAGGGATAGAGGGATGATCAAAGAGGGATAGAGGGATGATCATAGAGGGTTAGAGGGATGATCAAAGAGGGATAGAGGGATGACCAAAGAGGGATGACCAAAGAGGGATGATCAAAGAGGGATAGAGGGATGATCAAAGAGGGATGGAGGGATGATTAAATATGGATGATCAAAGAGGGATAGAGGGATGATCAAAGAGGGATAGAGGGATGATCATAGAGGGATAGAGGGATGATCAAAGAGGGATAGAGGGATGATCAAAGAGGGATAGAGGGATGATCAAAGAGGGATAGAGGGATGATCAAAGAGGGATGGAGGGATGATCAAAGAGGGATGATCAAATAGGGATGATCAAAGAGGGATAGAGGGATGATCAAAGAGGGATAGAGGGATGATTAAAGAGGGATGGGGGGATGATCAAAGAGGATTAGAGGGATGATCATAGAGGGATGATCAAAGAGGGATAGAGGGATGATTAAAGAGGGATGGGGGGATGATCAAAGAGCGTTAGAGGGATGATCAAAGAGGGATGGAGAGATGATCAAAGAGGGATGATCAAAGAGGGTTAGAGGGATTATCAAAGAGGGATGATCATAGAGGGTTAGAGGGATGATCAAATATAGATGATCTTAGAAGGATGATCAAAGAGGGATGATCATAGAGGGATAGAGGGATGATCAAAGATGGATGATATAGAGGGATAGAGGGATGATCAAAGAGGGTTAGAGGGATGATCAAGGAGGGATGATCAAAGAGGGATGACCAAAGAGGGATGATCAAAGAGGGTTAGAGGGATGATCAAGGAGGGATGATCAAAGAGGGATGACCAAAGAGGGATGGAGGGATGATCATAGAGGGATAGAGGGATGATCAGAGGGATGGAGGGATGATCAAAGAGGGATGGAGGGATGATCAAAGAGGGATAGAGGGATGATCATAGAGGGATAGAGGGATGATCATAGAGGGATAGAGGGATGACCAAAGAGGGATGATCAAAGAGGGATAGAGGGATGATCAAAGAGGGATGGAGGGATGATCAAATATGGATGATCAAAGAGGGATAGAGGGATGATCAAAGAGGGATAGAGGGATGATCATAGAGGGATAGAGGGATGATCAGAGGGATGGAGGGATGATCAAAGAGGGATGGAGGGATGATCAAAGAGGGATAGAGGGATGATCATAGAGGGATAGAGGGATGATCAAAGAGGGATAGAGGGATGACCAAAGAGGGATGATCAAAGAGGGATAGAGGGATGATCAAAGAGGGATGGAGGGATGATCAAATATGGATGATCAAAGAGGGATAGAGGGATGATCAAAGAGGGATAGAGGGATGATCATAGAGGGATAGAGGGATGATCAAAGAGGGATAGAGGGATGATCAAAGAGGGATAGAGGGATGACCAAAGAGGGATGATCAAAGAGGGATAGAGGGATGATCAAAGAGGGATGGAGGGATGATCAAATATGGATGATCAAAGAGGGATAAAGGGATGATCAAAGAGGGCTAGAGGGATGATCAAAGAGGGATAGAGGGATGATCAAAGAGGGATGGAGGGATGATCAAAGAGGGATGATCAAATAGGGATGATCAAAGAGGGATAGAGGGATGATCAAAGAGGGATAGAGGGATGATTAAAGAGGGATGGGGGGATGATCAAAGAGGGTTAGAGGGATGATCATAGAGGGATGATTAAAGAGGGATGGGGGATGATTAAAGAGGGATGGGGGGATGATCAAAGAGGGTTAGAGGGATGATCAACGAGGGATGGAGGGATGATCAAAGAGGGATAGAGGGATGATCAAAGAGGGATGGAGGGATGAGCAAAGAGGGATGATCAAAGAGGGTTAGAGGGATGATCATAGAGGGATGATCAAAGAGGGATAGAGGGATGATCAAAGATGGATGATCATAGAGGGATGATCATAGAGGGATGATCATAGAAGGATGATATAGAGGGATGATTAAAGAGGGATGGAGGGATGATCAAAGAGGGATACAGGGATGATCAAAGATGGATAGAGGGATGATCAAAGAGGGATGGAGGGATGATCAAAGAGGGATACAGGGATGATCAAAGATGGATAGAGGGATGATCATAGAGGGATAGAGGGATGATCAAAGAGGGATAGAGGGATGATCAAAGAGGGATAGAGGGATGATCAAAGAGGGATAGAGGGATGATCAAAGACGGATAGAGGGATGATCAAAGAGGGATAGAGGGATGATCAAAGAGGGATGGAGGGATGAGCAAAGAGGGATGATCAAAGAGGGTTAGAGGGATGATCATAGAGGGATGATCAAAGAGGGATAGAGGGATGATCAAAGATGGATGATCATAGAGGGATGATCATAGAGGGATGATCATAGAAGGATGATATAGAGGGATGATCAAAAATGGATGATATAGAGGGATAGAGGGATGATCAAAGATGGCTGATATAGAGGGATAGAGGGATGATCAAAGATGGCTGATATAGAGGGATAGAGGGATGATCCAAGAGGGATGATCATAGAGGGATAGAGGGATGATCATAGAGGGATAGAGGGATGATAAAGAGGGATAGAGGTTCTTACTGTGAGGCCGGGGTCTCCCTCGGGACCTGGATCTCCCTGTAGAGAGAAAAGAGATGCTTTCATATACAGATTATAACACACTCACTCACTCACTCACTCACTCACACACTCACTCACACACTCACTCACTCACTCACTCACACACACACTCACTCACTCACTCACTCACACACTCACTCACTCACACACTCACTCACTCACTCACTCACTCACTCACTCACTCACTCACTCACTCACTCACTCACTCACTCACCCACCCACCCACCCACCCACTCACTCACTCACTCACTCACACACACTCACTCACACACTCACTCACTCACTCACACACTCACTCACCCACCCACCCACCCACCCACTCACTCACTCACTCACTCACTCACCCACCCACCCACCCACCCACTCACTCACTCACTCACTCACCCACCCACCCACTCACTCACCCACCCACCCACCCACCCACCCACCCACCCACCCACCCACGGTGTGCAGGTACTGTAGGTATGTGTGTGTCTACGTACATCTCGTCCACCCACTCCTCTTGGTCCTCTGAATCCAGGTTCTCCCTGAGGCCCTGGTTCTCCCTCCTCTCCAGAGGTTCCCTTTCCCCCTGGTCCTCCCTTGGGGCCACAGTCTCCTCTGCCTCCTCTGGGCCCTGGGCCGCCCTTCTCCCCGCGATCTCCCTGCAAACACATACAGGTCAGAGGTCAGACTGTGTGTCAGGGAAGGCGTTACTCTGCTAATGTGTGTGTGTTTACCGTTGGTCCTCTTGGTCCTGGGTAACTGAAGCCAGCTCTTCCAACGTCACCCTACAGCAGCACAGAGATCAATCAATCAGCACACATATCAATCAAGCAAGCATGCAGCACAGAGATAAAATAATCAATTACAACACAGTAAAACAGTCACATTAACAGTAGTCAGCCACGTATGAAGTCAACAGCTATACCAGGGTTACACAAAAAACTACAAGATAGTGAAGGGTGAAGCTAAAACTTCTCTGCTGTTTTTGTCCCACAACTATGTTGCAGCACAGAGAACCCGTACACACGTACGTTGAGAGTGCCACGTCTTGCATCATACTCATCGCTGCAGTTCATCCTATCGTAGCAACAGTATCGATGAGTCTCAGATTAACCAGACGAACACTCAAATACCCAATGATGATGATAGCCACACACCTTTAGTCCTGGAAGGCCGGGGTCTCCTCTGGGTCCAGCATCACCAGGGTCGCCACGGGTACCCTGTTACACAGAATGTAGTTACCATAGCAATATCACCATGGTTACTGTACATGGCCACCTTATCACCATAACGTAGTAACATGACCGTGTCACCAACATGTACACACACACACGCACACACACACACACACACACACACACACACACACACACACACACACACACACACACACACACACACAGAAACCCAACAACTCAAGAATCCCCCTCCACACAGACATTGTGATCAGACTGGTGAAGCTATGATCTGTGACCTACGTTCTTCCCTGCCGCTCCTGAAGTTCCGGGGAGCCCGCGTGGCCCTGGGAGTCCGTTGTCTCCCTTGGTTCCTTTGTTTCCTACTTCACCTGGTAGTCCTCTCAGCCCCTCAGGTCCTGCCTCGCCCTGAAACACACACACACATACAACAAAATAACAGGAGGTAGGGTGTGTGAGAGTGTGTGTGTGTGTGTGTGAGAGAGAGAGAGAGAGAGAGAGAGAGAGAGAGAGAGAGAGAGAGAGTGAGAGAGAGTGTGAGAGAGTGTGTGTGCCATACCTTGTCTCCTTTAACTCCGTCTGTTCCCGGGGTCCCCATTGGCCCAAAGTCTCCTCTTCTCCCCTACAACACAACAGTACAACAACCCTTAGACAACATCCAACATTAGACTACACCCCAACCAGTCTGTAATACCTACATGTTTCAAGCAGATCACCATAGTCCCTGTACCCAAGAACACCAAAGTAACCTGTCAAAATGACTACCACCCTGTAGCACTCACATCTGTAGCCATGAAGTGCTTTGAAAGGCTGGTCACGGCTCACATCAACACCATCATCCAAAACAACCTGGACACACTCTAATTTGCATACCGCCCCAACAGATCCACAGATGACACAATCTCTATTGCACTCCACACTGCCCTTTCCCACCTGGACAGAAAGAACACCTATGTGAGAATGCTATTCATTGACTACAGCTTAGCGTTCAACACCATAATGCCCAAAAAAACGTATCACTAAGCTAAGGACCCTGGTTCTAAACACCTCCCTCTGCAACTGGATTCTGGACTTCCTGATTGGCCGACCCCAGGTGGTGAGGGTAGGCAACAACACCTCCACCACGCTGATACTCAACACGGGGGCCCCGCAGGGGTGTGTACTTAGTCCCCTCCTGTATTCCCTGTTCACCCACGACTGCGTGGCCAGGCACGCCTCCAACACCATCCTTACGTTTGCTGACGACACGACGATGGTAGGCCTGATCACCAACGACGATGAGACAGCTTATAGGGAGGTCGTCAGTAGGGTTGTGACCGTCACAAAATGTTGTCAGCCAGTGATTGTCAAGCAAATAACTGTCGGTCTCACAGTAATTGACGGTTAATTAAGATAAACACATTTAGCATCTCCACTGATGCAGACCTTTGGAACATCTACATTTACAAAAATCTATTTAATATGCACCATCACAATAAATCAATGTAATATAGTCTACACCATCACAATAAATCCATGTAATATAGTCTACACCATCACAATAAATCCATGTAATATAGTCTACCTACACCATCACAATAAATCCATGTAATATAGTCTACCTACACCATCACAATAAATCCATGTACTATAGTCTACACCATCACAATAAATCCATGTAATATAGTCTACACCATCACAATAAATCTATGTAATATAGTCTACCTACACCATCACAATAAATCCATGTAATATAGTCTACCTACACCATCACAATAAATCCATGTAATATAGTCTACACCATCACAATAAATCCATGTAATATAGTCTACCTACACCATCACAATAAATCCATGTAATATAGTCTACCTACACCATCACAATAAATCCATGTAATATAGTCTACACCATCACAATAAATCCATGTAATATAGTCTACACCATCACAATAAATCCATGTAATATAGTCTACACCATCACAATAAATCCATGTAATATAGTCTACACCATCACAATAAATCCATGTAATATAGTCTACACCATCACAATAAATCCATGTAATATAGTCTACCTACACCATCACAATAAATCCATGTAATATAGTCTACCTACACCATCACAATAAATCCATGTACTATAGTCTACACCATCACAATAAATCCATGTAATATAGTCTACACCATCACAATAAATCTATGTAATATAGTCTACCTACACCATCACAATAAATCCATGTAATATAGTCTACCTACACCATCACAATAAATCCATGTAATATAGTCTACACCATCACAATAAATCCATGTAATATAGTCTACCTACACCATCACAATAAATCCATGTAATATAGTCTACCTACACCATCACAATAAATCCATGTAATATAGTCTACACCATCACAATAAATCCATGTAATATAGTCTACACCATCACAATAAATCCATGTAATATAGTCTACACCATCACAATAAATCCATGTAATATAGTCTACACCATCACAATAAATCCATGTAATATAGTCTACACCATCACAATAAATCCATGTAATATAGTCTACCTACACCATCACAATAAATCCATGTAATATAGTCTACACCATCACAATAAATCCATGTAATATAGTCTACACCATCACAATAAATCCATGTAATATAGTCTACACCATCACAATAAATCCATGTAATATAGTCTACCTACACCATCACAATAAATCCATGTAATATAGTCTACCTACACCATCACAATAAATCCATGTAATATAGTCTACACCATCACAATAAATCCATGTAATATAGTCTACCTACACCATCACAATAAATCCATGTAATATAGTCTACCTACATCATCACAATAAATCCATGTAATATAGTCTACCTACACCATCACAATAAATCCATGTAATATAGTCTACCTACATCATCACAATAAATCCATGTAATATAGTCTACCTACACCATCACAATAAATCCATGTAATATAGTCTACACCATCACAATAAATCCATGTAATATAGTCTAAACCTTCACAATAAATCCATGTAATATAGTCTACACCATCACAATAAATCCATGTAATATAGTCTACACCATCACAATAAATCCATGTAATATAGTCTACACCTTCACAATAAATCCATGTAATATAGTCTACACCATCACAATAAATCCATGTAATATAGTCTAGACCATCACAATAAATCCATGTAATATAGTCTACCTACACCATCACAATAAATCCATGTAATATAGTCTACCTACACCATCACAATAAATCCATGTAATATAGTCTACACCATCACAATAAATCCATGTAATATAGTCTACACCATCACAATAAATCCATGTAATATAGTCTACCTACACCATCACAATAAATCCATGTACTATAGTCTACACCATCACAATAAATCCATGTAATATAGTCTACACTATCACAATAAATCTATGTAATATAGTCTACCTACACCATCACAATAAATCCATGTAATATAGTCTACCTACACCATCACAATAAATCCATGTAATATAGTCTACACCATCACAATAAATCCATGTAATATAGTCTACCTACACCATCACAATAAATCCATGTAATATAGTCTACCTACACCATCACAATAAATCCATGTAATATAGTCTACACCATCACAATAAATCCATGTAATATAGTCTACACCATCACAATAAATCCATGTAATATAGTCTACCTACACCATCACAATAAATCCATGTAATATAGTCTACCTACACCATCACAATAAATCCATGTACTATAGTCTACACCATCACAATAAATCCATGTAATATAGTCTACACAATCACAATAAATCTATGTAATATAGTCTACCTACACCATCACAATAAATCCATGTAATATAGTCTACCTACACCATCACAATAAATCCATGTAATATAGTCTACACCATCACAATAAATCCATGTAATATAGTCTACCTACACCATCACAATAAATCCATGTAATATAGTCTACCTACACCATCACAATAAATCCATGTAATATAGTCTACACCATCACAATAAATCCATGTAATATAGTCTACACCATCACAATAAATCCATGTAATATAGTCTACACCATCACAATAAATCCATGTAATATAGTCTACACCATCACAATAAATCCATGTAATATAGTCTACACCATCACAATAAATCCATGTAATATAGTCTACCTACACCATCACAATAAATCCATGTAATATAGTCTACACCATCACAATAAATCCATGTAATATAGTCTACACCATCACAATAAATCCATGTAATATAGTCTACACCATCACAATAAATCCATGTAATATAGTCTACACCATCACAATAAATCCATGTAATATAGTCTACCTACACCATCACAATAAATCCATGTAATATAGTCTACACCATCACAATAAATCCATGTAATATAGTCTACCTACACCATCACAATAAATCCATGTAATATAGTCTACCTACACCATCACAATAAATCCATGTAATATAGTCTACCTACACCATCACAATAAATCCATGTAATATAGTCTACACCATCACAATAAATCCATGTACTATAGTCTACACCATCACAATAAATCCATGTAATATAGTCTACACCTTCACAATAAATCCATGTACTATAGTCTACGCCATCACAATAAATCTATGTAATATAGTCTAAACCTTCACAATAAATCCATGTAATATAGTCTACACCATCACAATAAATCCATGTAATATAGTCTACACCATCACAATAAATCCATGTAATATAGTCTACACCTTCACAATAAATCCATGTAATATAGTCTACACCATCACAATAAATCCATGTAATATAGTCTACACCATCACAATAAATCCATGTAATATAGTCTACCTACACCATCACAATAAATCCATGTAATATAGTCTACCTACACCATCACAATAAATCCATGTAATATAGTCTACACCATCACAGTAAATCCATGTAATATAGTCTACACCATCACAATAAATCCATGTACTATAGTCTACACCATCACAATAAATCCATGTAATATAGTCTACACCATCACAATAAATCCATGTAATATAGTCTACACCATCACAATAAATCCATGTAATATAGTCTACCTACACCATCACAATAAATCCATGTAATATAGTCTACCTACACCATCACAATAAATCCATGTAATATAGTCTACACCATCACAATAAATCCACGTAATATAGTCTACCTACACCATCACAATAAATCCATGTAATATAGTCTACCTACACCATCACAATAAATCCATGTAATATAGTCTACCTACACCATCATAATAAATCCATGTAATATAGTCTACACCATCACAATAAATCCATGTAATATAGTCTACCTACACCATCACAATAAATCCATGTAATATAGTCTACACCATCACAATAAATCCATGTAATATAGTCTACCTACACCATCACAATAAATCCATGTAATATAGTCTACCTACACCATCACAATAAATCCATGTAATATAGTCTACACCATCACAATAAATCCATGTAATATAGCCTACACCATCACAATAAATCAATGTAATATAGCCTACACCATCACAATAAATCCACGTAATATAGTCTACCTACACCATCACAATAAATCCATGTAATATAGTCTACCTACACCATCACAATAAATCCATGTAATATAGTCTACACCATCACAATAAATCCATGTAATATAGCCTACACCATCACAATAAATCCATGTAATATAGTCTACCTACACCATCACAATAAATCCATGTAATATAGTCTACACCATCACAATAAATCCATGTAATATAGTCTACCTACACCATCACAATAAATCCATGTAATATAGTCTACCTACACCATCATAATAAATCCATGTAATATAGTCTACACCATCACAATAAATCCATGTAATATAGTCTACACCATCACAATAAATCCATGTAATATAGTCTGTCTACACCATCACTGTCACGAGTCCGACCGAGGGTGTTTCCCTTTCCCGGGCAGGTGGCGCTCGGCGGTCGTCGTCACCGGCCTATTAGCTGCCACTGATTGTTTTTCCTTCCCCTCCTTGTATGTTGAGTGGTAGCACCTGTGAATGTGTAATTAGTTTGTCTTTATTAGACAGCCGGCCCGCCTGGTTGTTGTGCGGGATTATTTCATTGTAAACCTTCGGCTCTGTGGTATAGGCACGTTGTGTCCCATTTGTACATTTTGATTCCCTGTGTTTTGGGAACGTAACGTTTTTGTGAGCACCCTGTGGTGCATTGGTGCGATTAAAGGACGCGCAGCATTGAACTCTCTGTCTCCTGCATTTGACTCCACACCCACGACACCCGGAGCATTACAGAATCCCGCACCCATCAAATTGATGGAGTCAGCAGGAGCAGCAGCCAACCCTCTCCCATCGATGGAGGAACGGGTTCTCCACCACACCACCGTCCTTCATCGGATCGGATCCGCGATGGATCAAGTGATGGAGAGAATGGACAGATGGGAGAGGAGTGGGCTCCTCTCTCCACCTTCGGCACCCACGGTTCCGGACTCCCCATCTCCCGACTCCAGCACCCTCCGTCTGACGCTACCGAGGGCTTATGATGGAGCGGCGGCGGGTTGCCAGGGGTTTCTGCTCCAGCTGGAGCTATACCTGGCCACCGTCAGACCCACTCCCTCAGGAGAAGAGAGGGTGAGTGTCCTCATCTCCTGCCTCACGGGTCGTGCCCTGGAATGGGCGAACGCGGTCTGGAATGGTCCAGACTCAGCGCGGGAGCACTACCCAGAGTTTTCCCGTCGCTTCCGCGCCGTGTTTGATCACCCTCTAGACGGCCGAGCGGCGGGAGAACAACTATTTCACCTCAGGCAGGAGAGGAGGAGCGCCCAGGATTACGCGCTGGAGTTCCGGACCTTGGCAGCCGGATCTGGGTGGAACGACAGGGCTCTCATGGACCACTACAGGTGTAGTCTCCGAGAGGATGTCCGCCGGGAGTTAGCGTGTCGGGACACCACTCTGTCACTGGATCAGCTGATTGACATGTCCATTCGACTGGATAATCTGCTGGCTGCCCGCGGGCGTTCAGAGAGGGTCCTGTGCGTTCCACCACCCAGCCCCTCCGCTCCCATTCCGATGGAGTTGGGAGGGGCTGCGCCGAGGGGTACCGGAGGAGGAGGCCTTCCCTGCACCAACTGTGGTCGGAGAGGACACACGTCTGATCGGTGCTGGGGGGGTCCGTCTGGGAGTAGAGATGGCAGGCGGAACGCTTCTCGGTCACCCCAGGTGAGTCAGCATCAAACTCACCCAGAACCCCCTGTTGGCCACATGTTTGTCTTAACTTTTTTCCTTCGCTTTTTTCCCTCTTCCCAGCATAGGGCGCTCGTCGATTCAGGCGCAGCTGGGAACTTTATGGATCGCGGACTCGCCCTTAAGTTAGGGGTTCCGCTGGTGCCGATAGATTCTCCTTTCCCCGTGCACTCCCTAGATAGCCGGCCATTAGGGTCAGGGATGGTCAGGGAGACCACGGTCCCACTGGACATGGTGACGCAGGGGAATCATAGGGAGCGTATCAGTTTCTTTATTATTGACTCGCCTGCGTTTCCAGTGGTGCTGGGGACTCCCTGGCTGGCCCGGCACAATCCTAAAATTTCGTGGAAACAGGGGGTTCTCCAGGGGTGGTCAGAGGAGTGTTCTGGAAGGTGTTTGGGAGTTTCCATCGGTGCCACGTCGGTGGAGAGTCCAGACCAGGGTTCCACGGTGTGCATTCCCCCCGAGTATGCCGATTTGGCAATCGCTTTCAGTAAAGTGAAAGCGACTAAATTACCACCTTATCGACCGGGAAGGGATTGTACGATAGATCTCCAGGTAGACGCTGCGCTTCCCAAGAGTCACGTGTACCCGCTGTCCCAGGAGGAGACGTTGGCAATGGAGACATATGTCACGGAGGCGCTGGGACAGGGGTACATTCGGTCCTCCATTTCACCCGTCTCCTCAAGTTTCTTTTTTGTGAGGAAAAAGGAGGGAGGCTTGCGTCCGTGTATCGATTATAGAGGTCTAAACGCCATCACAGTGGGGTATAGTTACCCTCTACCTCTCATCGCTACGGCGGTGGAATCGTTCCACGGAGCGCAGTTCTTCACAAAACTGGATCTCAGGAGCGCGTATAGTTTGGTGCGTATTCGGAAGGGAGACGAGTGGAAAACCGCATTTAGTACTACATCAGGCCACTATGAGTACCTCGTCATGCCGTATGGGTTAAAGAATGCTCCAGCCGTTTTCCAATCCTTTGTAGACGAGATTCTCAGGGACCTGTGCGGGCAGGGAGTGGTGGTTTATATCGATGACATTCTGATCTACTCGGCCACTCACACCGCGCATGTGTCTCTGGTGCGCAAGGTGCTTGGTAGACTGCTGGAGCATGACCTATACGTCAAGGCTGAGAAATGCGTGTTCTCTAAACGAGCCGTCTCTTTTCTGGGATATCGCATTTCCACCTCGGGGGTAGTGATGGAGGGTGACCGCATTAGGGCCGTGCGTAATTGGCCGACTCCGACCACGGTAAAGGAGGTGCAGCGTTTTCTGGGTTTTGCCAACTACTACCGGAGGTTTATCCGGGGTTTTGGCCAGGTAGCGGCTCCCATCACCTCACTGCTGAAGGGGGGCCCGGTGCGTTTGCAGTGGTCAGCAGAGGCGGACGGAGCATTCAACAAGTTGAAGGCGCTGTTTACTGATGCGCCCGTGTTGGCGCATCCGGACCCCTCTCTAGCATTCATAGTGGAGGTGGACGCGTCCGAGGCTGGGGTGGGTGCCGTGCTATCACAGCGCTCGGGTACGCCACCAAAACTCCGACCCTGCGCTTTCTTCTCAAGGAAGCTCAGCCCAGTGGAGCGTAACTATGATGTGGGGGACCGGGAGTTGCTAGCGGTGGTTAGAGCTCTGAAGGTGTGGAGACACTGGCTTGAGGGGGCTAAACACCCCTTTCTCATCTGGACCGACCACCAGAATCTGGAGTATATTCGGGCAGCTAGGAGACTTAACCCACGTCAGGCAAGGTGGGCCATGTTCTTCACCCGGTTCCGATTTACTTTGTCTTATAGACCGGGCTCCCAGAACGTGAAGGCTGACGCACTGTCCCGCCTTTATGACACGGAGGATGGGTCCACCGAACCTACTCCCATCCTTCCCGCATCGAAGCTGGTAGCCCCAGTGGTATGGGAGGTGGACTCGGACATCGAGCGGGCGTTACGGGCTGAACCCGCGCCTTCTCAGTGTCCAGCGGGGCGAAGGTACGTGCCGCTTGGTGTTCGGGACAAACTGATTCGGTGGGCTCACGTTCTACCCTCCTCGGGTCACCCTGGGGTGACGAGGACAGTGGGGAGCCTTCAGGGGAGGTATTGGTGGCCTACGTTGGCTAAGGACGTTAAGGGTTATGTCTCCTCCTGTTCAGTGTGCGCTCAGAGTAAGGCTCCTAGGCACCTTCCTAGAGGGAAGCTACAACCCCTCCCTGTTCCACAGCGGCCATGGTCACATCTGTCCATAGATTTCCTAACCGATCTCCCGCCGTCTCAGGGGAACACCACGGTTCTGGTGATTGTGGATCGGTTCTCTAAGTCCTGCCGTCTCCTCCCGTTGCCCGGTATCCCTACAGCCCTACAGACTGCGGAGGCGTTATTCACCCATGTCTTCCGGCACTACGGGGTGCCGGAGGACATCGTTTCTGATCGGGGCCCCCAATTCACGTCCCGGGTATGGAGAGCGTTCATGGAACGTTTGGGGGTCTCTGTCAGCCTGACCTCCGGTTATCACCCCGAGAGTAATGGGCAGGTGGAGAGAGTGAACCAGGAGGTGGGTAGGTTTCTGCGGTCGTATTGCCAGGATCGGCCAGGGGAGTGGGCACGATACATTCCCTGGGCTGAAATGGCTCAGAACTCACTATGCCACTCCTCTACTAACGTGTCCCCTTTTCAGTGTGTGTTGGGGTACCAGCCGGTCCTGGCACCATGGCATCCAAGCCAGACCGAGGCTCCTGCGGTGGAGGAATGGGTACAGCGCTCCAAGGAGACCTGGAGGGCCGTCCAGGAATCTCTACGACAAGCGAGTGGACGGCAGAAGAGGAGTGCTGACCGCCACCGCAGTGAGGCCCCCGTGTTTGTACCGGGGGACAGGGTCTGGCTCTCGACCCGAAACCTACCTCTCCGCTTGCCCTGCCGGAAGCTGGGTCCGCAGTGTGTAGGGCCCTTTAAAGTCCTGAGGAGGATAAACGAGGTGTGTTATCGATTACAACTCCCTTCCTATTATCGTATTAACCCCTCGTTTCATGTGTCTCTCCTCAGGCCGGTGGTAGCTGGTCCCCTGCAGGACAGTGAGGTACCGGAGGTCCCTCCCCCCCCGCTGGACATCGAGGGGTCCCCGGCGTACACGATCCGGGCCATTCTGGACTCAAGACGCCGGGTGAGGGGCCTGCAGTACCTCGTGGACTGGGAGGGGTACGGTCCGGAGGAGAGGTGCTGGGTATCGGTGGGGGACATCTTGGATCCCTCCATGTTGAGGGATTTCCATCGCCTCCATCCGGATCGCCCTGCGCCTCGTCCTCCGGGGCGACCTCGAGGCCGGTGTCGGCGCGCTGCGGGAGCCACGCGTCAGGGGGGGGGTACTGTCACGAGTCCGACCGAGGGTGTTTCCCTTTCCCGGGCAGGTGGCGCTCGGCGGTCGTCGTCACCGGCCTATTAGCTGCCACTGATTGTTTTTCCTTCCCCTCCTTGTATGTTGAGTGGTAGCACCTGTGAATGTGTAATTAGTTTGTCTTTATTAGACAGCCGGCCCGCCTGGTTGTTGTGCGGGATTATTTCATTGTAAACCTTCGGCTCTGTGGTATAGGCACGTTGTGTCCCATTTGTACATTTTGATTCCCTGTGTTTTGGGAACGTAACGTTTTTGTGAGCACCCTGTGGTGCATTGGTGCGATTAAAGGACGCGCAGCATTGAACTCTCTGTCTCCTGCATTTGACTCCACACCCACGACACCCGGAGCATTACAATCACAATAAATCCATGTAATATAGTCTACCTACACCATCACAATAAATCCATGTAATATAGTCTACACCATCACAATAAATCCATGTAATATAGTCTACCTACAACATCACAATAAATCCATGTAATATAGTCTACCTACACCATCACAATAAATCCATGTAATATAGTCTACACCATCACAATAAATCCATGTAATATAGCCTACACCATCACAATAAATCCATGTAATATAGTCTACACCATCACAATAAATCCATGTAATATAGTCTGTCTACACCATCACAATAAATCCATGTAATATAGTCTACCTACACCATCATAATAAATCCATGTAATATAGTCTACACCATCACAATAAATCCATGTAATATAGTCTACCTACACTATCACAATAAATCCATGTAATATAGTCTACACCATCACAATAAATCCATGTAATATAGTCTACCTACACCATCACAATAAATCCATGTAATATAGTCTACCTACACCATCATAATAAATCCATGTAATATAGTCTACACCATCACAATAAATCCATGTAATATAGTCTACCTACACCATCACAATAAATCCATGTAATATAGTCTACACCATCACAATAAATCCATGTAATATAGTCTACCTACACCATCACAATAAATCCATGTAATATAGTCTACCTACACCATCACAATAAATCCATGTAATATAGTCTACACCATCACAATAAATCCATGTAATATAGCCTACACCATCACAATAAATCCATGTAATATAGTCTACACCATCACAATAAATCCATGTAATATAGTCTACCTACACCATCACAATAAATCCATGTAATATAGTCTACCTACACCTTCACAATAAATCCATGTAATATAGTCTACCTACACCATATGGACTAGACTACATGAGGTGTGATACTAACCTTATAGGACTATGGACTAGACTACATGAGGTGTGATACTAACCTTATAGGACTATGGACTAGACTACATGAGGTGTGATACTAACCTTATAGGACTATGGACTAGACTACATGAGGTGTGATACTAACCTTATAGGACTATGGACTAGACTACATGAGGTGTGATACTAACCTTATAGGACTATGGACTAGACTACATGAGGTGTGATACTAACCTTATTAAAACATATAGGACTATGGACTAGACTACATGAGGTGTGATACTAACCTTATAGGACTAAGGGCTAGACTACATGAGGTGTGATACTAACCTTATTAAAACATATAGGACTATGGACTAGACTACATGAGGTGTGATACTAACCTTATAGGACTATGGACTAGACTACATGAGGTGTGATACTAACCTTATAGGACTATGGGCTAGACTACATGAGGTGTGATACTAACCTTATAGGACTATGGACTAGACTACATGAGGTGTGATACTAACCTTATAGGCCTATGGGCTAGACTACATGAGGTGTGATACTAACCTTACAGGACTATGGGCTAGACTACATGAGGTGTGATACTAACCTTATAGGACTATGGGCTAGACTACATGAGGTGTGATACTAACCTTATAGGACTATGAGCTAGACTACATGAGGTGTGATACTAACCTTATAGGACTATGGGCTAGACTACATGAGGTGTGATACTAACCTTATAGGACTATGGACTAGACTACATGAGGTGTGATACTAACCTTACAGGACTATGGGCTAGACTACATGAGGTGTGATACTAACCTTACAGGACTATGGGCTAGACTACATGAGGTGTGATACTAACCTTACAGGACTATGGGCTAGACTACATGAGGTGTGATACTAACCTTATAGGACTATGGGCTAGACTACATGAGGTGTGATACTAACCTTATAGGACTATGGGCTAGACTACATGAGGTGTGATACTAACCTTATAGGACTATGGGCTAGACTACATGAGGTGTGATACTAACCTTACAGGACTATGGGCTAGACTACATGAGGTGTGATACTAACCTTACAGGACTATGGGCTAGACTACATGAGGTGTGATACTAACCTTATAGGACTATGGGCTAGACTACATGAGGTGTGATACTAACCTTATAGGACTATGGGCTAGACTACATGAGGTGTGATACTAACCTTACAGGACTATGGACTAGACTACATGAGGTGTGATACTAACCTTATAGGACTATGGACTAGACTACATGAGGTGTGATACTAACCTTACAGGACTATGGGCTAGACTACATGAGGTGTGATACTAACCTTATAGGACTATGGACTAGACTACATGAGGTGTGATACTAACCTTATAGGACTATGGACTAGACTACATGAGGTGTGAGACTAACCTTATTAAAACATATAGGACATTTCACTGTCAGGTCTACTACACCTGTTGTATTCAGCATTTCACTGTGAGGTCTACTACACCTGTTGTATTCAGCATTTCACTGTCAGGTCTACTACACCTGTTGTATTCAGCATTTCACTGTCAGGTCTACTACACCTGTTGTATTCAGCATTTCACTGTGAGGTCTACTACACCTGTTGTATTCAGCATTTCACTGTCAGGTCTACTACACCTGTTGTATTCAGCATTTCACTGTGAGGTCTACTACACCTGTTGTATTCAGCATTTCACTGTCAGGTCTACTACACCTGTTGTATTCAGCATTTCACTGTCAGGTCTACTACACCTGTTGTATTCAGCATTTCACTGTGAGGTCTACTACACCTGTTGTATTCAGCATTTCACTGTCAGGTCTACTACCCCTGTTGTATTCAGCATTTCACTGTGAGGTCTACTACACCTGTTGTATTCAGCATTTCACTGTCAGGTCTACTACCCCTGTTGTATTCAGCATTTCACTGTGAGGTCTACTACACCTGTTGTATTCAACATTTCACTGTAAGGTCTACTACACCTGTTGTATTCAGTATTTCACTGTCAGGTCTACTACACCTGTTGTATTCAGCATTTCACTGTGAGGTCTACTACACCTGTTGTATTCAGCATTTCACTGTCAGGTCTACTACACCTGTTGTATTCAGCATTTCACTGTAAGGTCTACTACACCTGTTGTATTCAGCATTTCACTGTAAGGTCTACTACACCTGTTGTATTCAGCATTTCACTGTCAGGTCTACTATACCTGTTGTATTCAGCATTTCACTGTCA